>NW_019255826.1:0-8808 GCF_002742605.1 Olea europaea var. sylvestris | reverse complement strand
TCGATTCCAATCGATTTAGACTAGTAATTCGTTAAAAATGAACCAACACGAAGTTATCGTGAAATGAAAAGCCACTTTTCATTGGCTCGATTCCAATCGAATGGACTAGCAATTCACCCAAAAGGAACAAACCCAAAGTTGTAATGAAATCAAAAACCACTTTCATTGGCTCGATTCCAATCGAATTAGACTAGCAATTCGCCAAAAAGGAACAAACCCGAATTTGTCATGATATCAAAAACAACTATTCATTGGCTCGATTCCAATCGAATGGACTAGCAATTCACCCAAAAGGAACAAACCCAAAGTTATAATGAAATCAAAAACCACTTTCATTGGCTCGATTCCAATCGAATGGACTAGCAATTCACCCAAAAGGAACAAACCCAAAGTTATAATGAAATCAAAAACCACTTTCATTGGCTCGATTCCAATCGAATGGACTAGCAATTCACCCAAAAGGAACAAACCCAAAGTTATAATGAAATCAAAAACCACTTTCATTGGCTCGATTCCAATCGAATGGACTAGCAATTCACCCAAAAGGAACAAACCCAAAGTTATAATGAAATCAAAAACCACTTTCATTGGCTCGATTCCAATCGAATTAGACTAGCAATTCGCCAAAGCCGAACAAACCCGAAGTTATCATGAAATCAAAAACCCCTTTTCATTGGCTCGATTCTAATCAATTTAGATTAGCAATTCGCTAAAAACAAACAAACCCGAAGTTATCATGATATTGAAAACAACTTTTCATTAGCTCGATACCAATTGAATTGGACTAGCAATTGGCCAAAAATAAACAAACCCGAAGTTATCATGAAATCAAAAACCACTTTTCATTAGCTCGATTCCAATCGAATTAGACTAGCAAATCACCAAAAACGACAAACTCAAAGTTATCATGAAATTAAAAACCGCTTTTCTTTGGCTCGATTCCAATCGAATTAGACAAGCAATTCGCCAAAACGAAAAAACCCGACGTTATTATGCAATCAAAAGCCACTTTTCATTGGGTCGATTTCAATCGATTTAGACTAGCAATTTGCTAAACCAGAACAAACACGAAGCTATCATGAAATGAAAAACCAATTTTCATTGGCTCGATTCCAATCGAAGAGACTAGCAATTCGCCAAAAACGAACAAACCCGTAGTTATAATGAACTCAAAAGCCACTTTTCATTGGCTTGATTCCAATCGATTTAGAGTAGGAATTCACCAAAAACGAACAAACGCGAAGTTAACATGAGATGAAAAATAACTTTTCATTGGCTCGATTCCAATCGAGTTAGACGAACAATTCGTCAAAACGAAAAAACCCGAAGTTATCATTGAATCAAAAGCCACATTTCATTGGCTCGATTCCAATCGATTTAGACTAGTAAATCGCCAAAATTGAACAAACCTGAAGTTACCACTTTTCATTGGCTCGATTCCAATCGATTTGGACTAGGAATTTGCCAAAAACGAACAAACCCGAGGTTATCATGAAATCAAAAACCACTTTTCATTGGCTCGATTCCAATCGAATTAGACTAGTAATTCGCCAAAAATGAACAAATCCGAAGTCATCATGAAATCAAAAACCACTTTTCATTAGCTCGATTCCAATCGAAATAGACTAGCAACTCGCCAAAAAGGAACAAATCGGAAGTTATCATGAAATGAAAAACCACTTTTCATTGGCTAGATTCCAATCGAATTACACAAACAATTTGCCAAAACAAACGAACCCGAAGTTATCATGAAATCAAAAGGCACTTTTCATTGGCTCGATTCCAATCGATTTAGACTAGTAATTCGCCAAAAACGAACAAACCCGAAGTTTTCGTGAAATGAAAAGCCACTTTTCATTGGCTCGACTCCAATTGAATAGACTAGCAATTCACCAAAAACGAACAAATTCGAAGTTATCATGAAATCAAAAACCCCTTTTCATTGGCTCGATTCCAATCGATTTAGACTAGCAATTCGCCAAAAATGAACAAACCCGAAGTTATCATGAAATCGAAAACAACTTTTCATTAGCTCGATACCAATTGAATTGGACTAGCAATTCGCTAAAAATGAACAAACCTAAAGTTATCATGAAATCAAAAACCACTTTTCATTAGCTCGATTCCAATCGAATTAGACTAGCAAATCACCAAAAACGACAAACTCGAAGTTATCATGAAATAAAAAACCGCTTTTCTTTGGCTCGATTCCAATCGAATTAGACAAGCAATTCGCCAAAACGAAAAAACCCGAAGTTATTATGCAATCAAAAGCCACTTTTCATTGGTTCGATTTCAATAGATTTAGACTAGCAATTTGCTAAAACAGAACAAACACGAAGCTATCGTGAAATGAAAAACCAATTTTCATTGGCTCGATTCCAATCGAATAGACTAGCAATTCGCCAAAAACGAACAAACCTGTAGTTATAATGAAATCAAAAGCCACTTTTCATTGGCTTGATCCAATCGATTTAGAGTAGGAATTCACCAAAAACAAACAAACGCGAAGTTAACATGAGATGAAAAATAACTTTTCATTGGCTCGATTCCAATCGAATTAGACGAACAATTCGTTAAAACGAAAAAACCCAAAGTTAGTATTGAATTAAAAGCCACATTTCATTGGCTTGATTCCAATCGATTTAGACTACCAAATCGCCAAAATTGAACAAACCCGAAGTTACCACTTTTCATTGGCTCGATTCCAATCGATTTGGACTAGGAATTTGCCAAAAACGAACAAACCCGAGGTTCTCATGAAATCAAAAACCACTTTTCATTGGCTCGATTCCAATCGAATTAGACTAGCAATTCGCCAAAAATGAACAAATTCGAAGTCATCATGAAATCAAAAATCACTTTTCATTAGCTCGATTCCAATCGAAATAGACTAGCAACTCGCCAAAAAGGAACAAATCCGAAGTTATCATGAAATGAAAAACCACTTTTCTTTGGCTCGATTCCAATCGAATTACACAAACAATTTGCCAAAACAAACAAACCCGAAGTTATCATGAAATCAAAAGGCACTTTTCATTGGCTCGATTCTAATCGATTTTGACTAGTAATTCGCCAAAAATGAACAAACCCGAAGTTATCGTGAAATGAAAAGCCACTTTTCATTGGCTCGATTCCAATCGAATAGACTAGCAATTCACCAAAAATGAACAAACCCAAAGTTGTCATGAAATCAAAAACCACTTTTCATTGGCTCGATTCCAATCGATTTAGACTAGAAATTCGCCAAAAAACGAACAAACCCGAAGTTATAATGAAATTAGAAACCACCTTTCATTGGCTCGATTTCAATCGAATTAGGCTAGCAATTCTCCAAAAAGGAACAAACCAGAAATTATCATGATATCAAAGACAACCATTCAATGGCTCGATTCCAATCGAATTAGACTAGTAATTCGCCAAAAATAAACAAGGCCGAAGATATCATGAAATCAAAAGCCACTTTTCATTGGCTCGATTCCAATCGATTTGGACTAGAAATTTACAAAAAACGAACAAATCCGAAGTAATCATGAAACAAAAACCCCTTTTCATTGGCTCGATTCCAATCGAGTTAGACTAGCAATTCGTCAAAAATGAAAAAATTCGAAGTAAACATGAAATCAAAAACTACTTTTCATTGGCTCGATTCTAATCTATTTAGAATAGTATTTTGCCGAAAATGAACAAACCCGAAGTTATCATGAAATCAAAAACCACTTTTCATTGGCTCGATTCCAATCGAATTGGACTAGCAANAATCAAAAACCACTTTTCGTTGGCTTGATTCTAATCGATTTAGATTAGTATTTCCCCGAAAATGAACAAACCCGAAGTTATCGCGAAACCAAAAACCACTTTTCATTGGCTCAATTCCAATAGAATTGGACTAGCAATTCGCCAAAAATAAACAAACCCGAAGTTATCATGAAATCAAAAACCACTTTTCATTAGCTTGATTCCAATCAAATGACTAGTAAGTCGCCAAAAACGACAAACTCGAAGTTATCATGAAATTAAAAATTGCTTTTCATTGGCTCGATTCCAATCAAGTTAGACTTGTAATTCGCCAAAACGAATAAACCTGAAGTTATCATGAAATCAAAAGCCACTTTTCATTGGCTCGATTTCAATCGATTTAGACTAGCAATTCGTCAAAACTGAACAAACCCGAAGTTACTGTGAAATGAAAAACCAATTTTCATTGGCTTGATTCCAATCGAAAAGACTAGAAATTCGCCAAAAAAGAATGAACCCAAAGTTATAATGAACTTAAAAACCACCTTTCATTGACTCGATTCCAATTGAATTAGACAGGCAATTCGCCAAAAAGGAACAAACCTGAAGTTGCCATGAAATAAAAACAACTTTTCATTAGCTCGACTCCAATCGAATTAGACTAGCAATTTGCTAAAAAAGAACAAATCCGAAGTTATCATGAAATGAAAAACCACTTTTCATTGGCTCGATTCCAATCGTATTAGACAAACAATTCGCCAAAACGAACAAACCCGAAGTTATCACGAAATCAAAAGGCACTTTTCATTGGCTCAATTCCAATCGATTTAGACTAGCAATTCGCTAAAAATGAACAATCCAAAATTATCGTGAAATGAAAAGCCACTTTTCAGTGGCTCGATTCCAATCGAATAGACTAGCAATTCACCAACAACGAACAAACCCGGAGTTATCATGAAATCAAAAACCATTTTTCATTGGCTCGATTTCAATCAAATTAAACTAGCAATTCGTCAAAAATGAACAAACCGGAATTTATCATGATATCAAAACAAACTTTTCAGTAGCTCGATTCCAACTGAATTAGACTAGCAATTCGACAAAACGAACAAACCCAAAGCTATCGTGAAATCAAAACCCACCTTTCATTGGCTCGATTCCAATCGATTTAGACTAGCAATTCGCCAAAAATGAACAAACCCAAAGTTATCATGAAATCAAAAACCACTTTTCATTGCCTCGATTCCAATCGAATTAGACTAGCAATTTGACGAATACGAACAAACACGAAGTTATCATGAAATAGAAAACCACTTTTCATTGGCTTAATTAAAATCAAATTAGTCTAGCAATTCGCCAAAAATGAACAAATTCGAAGTTATCATGAAATCAAAAAGCACTTTTCGTTGGGTCGATTCCAATCGATTTAGACTAGCAGTTCGCCAAAAACAAACAAACCCGAAGTTATAATGAAATGAAAAACCATTTTTCATTGTCTCGATTCCAATCGAATTAGACGAGCAATTCGCAAAAGACGAACGAACCTGAAGTTATAATGAAATGAAAAACCACTTTTCATTGGCTCGATTCCAATCAAATTAGACGAGCAATTCGCCAAAAATGAACGAACCTGAAGTTATAATGAAATCATAAACCACTTTGCATTGGCTCGATTCCAAACGAATGAGACTACCAATTCGCCAAAAAACAAACAAACTCGAATTTATCATGAAATCAAAAACCACTTTTCATTGGCTCGATTCCAATCTTATTAGACAAGGAATTCGAAAAAACCGAACAAACCCAAGGTTATCATGAAATCAAAATCAACTTTTCATTGGCTCGATTCCAATCGAATTATACTAGCAATTCGCCAAAAATGAACAAACCCATAGTTATCATGAAATCAAAACCCTCTTTTCATTGGCTCGATTCCAATCGAATTAGACAAGCAATTCGCCTAAAATGAACAAACCCAAAGTTATCTTGAAATCAAAAGCCACTTTTTATTGGCTCGATTCCAATCAAATTAAACTGGCAATTCGCAAAAAATGAAGGAGCCTGAAGTTATCATGAAATCAAAAACCACTTTTCATTGTCTTGGTTCCAGTCGACTTAGTATAGCAATTCCAATGAGACCAGCAATTCGTGAAAAATGAACAAACCCGAAGTTATCATGAAATCAAAGGCCACTTTGCATTGGCTCGATTCCAATCGAATTAGACTAACAATTCACCAAAAAGCGAACAAACCAGAAGTTATCGATAAATGAAAAACAACTTTTCATTGGCTCGATTTCAATCGACTTGGACTAGCAATTCGCCAAAAACGAACTAACCAAAAGTTACCATGAAATCAAAAACCACTTTTCATTGGCTCGATACCAATCGAATTAAACTAGCAATTTGCCAAAAATGAACAAACCCGAAGTTATCATGAAATCAAAAATCACTTTTCATTGGCTCGATTCCAATCTAATTAGACTAGAAATTCGTCAAAAATGAACAAACCCGAAGTTATCATAAACTCAAAAACCACTTTTCATTGGCTCAATTCCAATCGAATTAGACTAGCAATTCACCAAGAACAAGCAAAATCGTAGTAATCATGAAACCAAAACCCTCTTTTCGTTGGCTCGATTCCAATCGAATTAGACTAGCAATTCACAAAAAATGAACAAACTCGAAGTTATCATGAAATCAAAAATCACTTTTCATTGGCTTGATTCCAATCGAATAAGACTGGCAGTTCACTAAAAATGAACAAACCCGTAGTTATCAAGAAATCAAAACCCTCTTTCATTGGCTTGATTCTAATCAAATTAGACTAGCAGTTCGCCAAAAACAAACAAACTCGAAGTTATCATGAAATCAAAAACCCCTTTTCATTGGCTCGATTCCAATCGAATTAGACTAGTAATTCGCCAAGAACGAACAAACATGAAGTTATCATGAAATCAAAACCCACTTTTCATTGGCTAGATTCCAATCGAATTAGACTAGCAATTCATGAAAAATGAACAACCCCAAGTTATCATGAAATCAAAAACCACTTTTCATTTGCTCGATACCAATCGAATTAGACTAGCAGTTCGCAAAAATGAATAAACCCGAAGTTATCACAAAATCATCAGAAAGTACTTTTCATTCGCTCGATTCCAATCCAATTAGACTAGCAATTCGCCAAAAATGAACAAACCCGAAGTTATCATGAAATCAAAAGCAAATTTTCATTGGCTCGATTCCAATCGAATTAGACTAGAAATTTGCCAAAAATGAGCAAACCTGAAGTTTTCATGAAATAAAAACTACTTTTCATTGACTCAATTTCAAATGAATTAGATTAGCGATTCGTTAAAAAGAACAAACCCGTAGTTATCAAGATTTTAAAATCCCCTTTTCATTGGCTCAATTCCAATCGAATTGGACTAGGAATTCGCCAAAAACAAACAAACTCGAAGTTATCACGAAATCAAAAACCCCTTTTCATTGGCCCGATTCCGATCGAATTAGACCAGCAATTCGCTAAGAACGAACAAACCCGAAGTTATCGTGAAATCAAAAACTACTTTTCATTGGCTTGATTCCAATCGAATAAGACTAGCGATTCACGAAAAATGACCAACCCCAAGTTATCATGAAATCAAAAACCACTTTTCATTATCTCGATTCCAATTGAATTAGACTAGCAATTCGCCAAAAATGAATAAACTCGAAGTTAGCACGAAATCATGAGAAGGCGCTTTTCATTCGCTCGATTCCAATCGAATTAGACTAGCAATTCGCTAAAAATGTGCAAACCCGAAGTTATCATGAAATCAATAGCCACTTTTCATTAGCTCGATTCAAATCGAATTAGACTAGAAATTCACCAAAAACGAAGAAACTCGAAGTTATCATGAAATCAAAAATCAATTTCATTGGCTCGATTCCAATCCAATTAGAGTAGCAATTCGCCAAAAATGAACAAACCCGCAGTTATCATGAAATCAAAACCCTTTTTTCATTGTCTAAATTCAAATCAGATTAGTCTAGCAATTTGCCAAAAATAAACAAACCCGAAGTTATCATGAATCCAAAACTACTTTTCATTGGATCGATCCCAATCGAATTAGACTGGCAAATCGCAAAAAACTAACAAACCCGAAGTTATCATGAAACCAAAAACCAGTTTTCATTGTCTCGATTCCAATCGAATTAGAGTAGCAATTCACGAAAAATGAACAAACCCGAAGTTATCATGAAATCAAAATCCACTTTTCATTTGCTCGATTCCAATCGAATTACACTAGCAATTCGGGAAAAACGAACAAACTCGAAGTTATCATGAAATCAAAAACCACTTTTCATTGGCTCGATTCCAATCGAATTAGACTAGTAATTTCCCAAAAACGAACAAACCCAAAGTTATCTTGAAATCAAAAACCACTTTTCATTCGCTCGATTCCAATTGAATTAGACTAGCAATTCGCCAAAAATTAACACAGCCGAAGTTATCATGAAATCAAAAGCCAGTTTTCGTTGGCTCAATTCCAATCGATTGAGACTAGCAACTCCCCAAAAATGAACAAACCCAAAGTTATCATGAAATCAAAAATAACTTTTCATTGGCTCAATTTCAATCGAATTGGACTAGCTAGTCGCCAAAAACGAACTAACCCAAAGTTATCAAAAGCCACATTTCATTGACTCGATTCCAATCGAATTAGACTAGCAATTCGCCAAAAACAAACAAACTTCAAGTTATTATGAAATTAAAAACCACTTTTCATTGGTTCGATTCCAATCGAATTAGACTTGCAATTCACGAAAAATGACCAATCCCAAGTTATCATGAAATCAAAAACCACTTTTCATTGGCTCGATTCCAATCGAATTAGACTAGCAATTCGTCAAAAATGAATAAACCCGAAGTTATCACGAAATCATCAGAAAGCACTTGCCCAGTCACACTTGAATATTGGAATATGAAATGTATTATAGTCAAACACTATAATATCGCGCAAAACGCCATAATAAAGAACTTTTCCAACAACGTGTGCATTATCTTTTGCACTAGATCTACAGATGG
>NW_019255825.1:0-1148 GCF_002742605.1 Olea europaea var. sylvestris | reverse complement strand
GTCCAGGTCTAATATTTACAATAGAATTAGAAAGGTAGCTTCAACTCCAAAGTAGAAGTTTATTGAATTAATGGCAAAGGTAATGTGCGATCTTTCCTAGCTCCAAATGATGTCTAGGGTGAAGGTGTAAATTGCTGCTAACTGGTTCATAATGTCAATTTTGAGGATTAAAATGGTGCAATAGAAAATTATATTGCCTCGAATGTGTTGAGTGTCATTTTTATAGCTTACATAAAGATGATTGAAAGGACCTTATTGAGTTAATGGTAAAGGTATGGTGGGACTAGAGGTTGAGGTTGCATCTTGTTGCCTGATGTAGCAGATAATTAGATCTACCTTTATTCTTTGCTGAATCTATTTTTGGAAAGAGAAATGTATATTCTAGCTGCCTCATTTACATTACACACATATAAAAGTTAAAGACCTATAATATTACAAACACATTTTATTTCTCTCTTTAGATGTGCCACCCCATGTCTCTATATATATGGGGGTGTGTGTATGAACTTTTAAATTAAATTTTAGATTTCAAAGCTATAACCCATCTTGAAGAAACACTCGCTAAACACTGCCTAGCAACTAGAGCCCAAACAAAAATTGGAAAAACTCAACCGGTCTGACCAACAAGGAAGTTCTTTAACAAAGGCAAAATGAAAATTGCTTTTAAGAAGCTAGACTATCGTTCGATAGAAAAGACCAAGAGTTTGGCCAAAAACTCTCATTCTAGTCCCATCTCCAGTTGCAGATTCGTATCTAGATCCTCTTATGCCACTCCTCCACGAAGGTGGGGACAAGTTCGAAACAGAAGTCATGTGACACTAAAGGAACTTGAAGAGAAAGAGTACCCATTCTTATATTCCAAAGTTTCTGGAATCCTAGATCAGCTTCTTGAACACAAGATAATCAATCTTCTAGCACCAAAAAGACCAAAAGAAGTTGGTAAAACCGGTCATCCTAAATATTGTAAATTTTGTAGAATCATTAGTCATACAGTGGAAAAATGTTTCGTGTTAAAAGATCTTATTGTTCACTTGGACAAAGAAAATAAGATCAAACTTGAAACTGGAGAAAATCCAACCGCTGCTTGCTTGATGGTATCATTTGGATCATTAGATCCAATTCCCATTAAAAGGGAGGAGAAGACATTT
>NW_019255824.1:0-1148 GCF_002742605.1 Olea europaea var. sylvestris | reverse complement strand
ACTGCCAAATTTCAGCCAATTCCGACACAGTCGAGAAAAATGAGGAAATTGCCCCCGGCGCGGTTTTTGTTTCCGATCAATAAATCAAATTTCAGCCAATTTCGACACAGTCGCGGAAAATGGCGAAAGTACACCCGGCGCGGTTTCTGTTCCCGATCAACCTTTCAAATTTGAACCCATTCCGGCGCAGTCGAGAAAAATGACGAAATTGCCCCCGGCGCGATTTTTGTTTCCGATCAACAAGTCAAATTTCAGCCGATTCCGACACAGTCGCGAAAAATGACGAAATTACACCCGGCGCGGTTTTTGTTTCCGATCAACCTGTCAAATTTGAGCCCATTCCGACACAGTCGAGAAAAATGACGAAATTTCCCCCGGTGCGATTTTTGTTTCCTATCAACCAGTCAAATTTTAGCCAATTCCGACACAGTCGCGAAAAATGACGATATTTCCCCGGCGCGATTTTTATTTCAAATCAATCTTTAAAATTTGAGACCATTCCGACGCAGTCGAGAAAAATGACGAAATTGCCCCCAGCGCGATTTTTATTTCCGATCAAACTGCCAAATTTCAGCCAATTCCGAGACAGTCGAGAAAAATGACGAAATTGCCCCCGGCGCGGTTTTGTTTCCGATCAACAAGTCAAATTTCGGCCGATTCCGGCACAGTCGCGAAAAATGACGAAATTTCCCCGGCGCGGTTTTTGTTTCCGATCAATCTGTCAAATTTGAGCCCATTCCGACACAGTCGAGAAAGATGACGAAATTGACCCCGGCGCGATTTTTATTTCTGATCAAACTGCCAAATTTCAGCCAATTTCGACACAGTCGAGAAAAATGACGAAATTGCCCCCGGGGCGATTTTTGTTTCCGAACAACAAGTCAAATTTCAGCCAATTCTAACGCAGTCGCAAAAAATGATGAAATTGCCCCGGCGCGATTTTTGTTCCCGATAAACCTGTCAAATTTGAGCTCATTCCGATACAGTCGAGAAAAATGACGAAATTGCCCGCGGCGCGATTTTCATTTCCGATCAAACTACCGAAAGCCAATTCCGACACAGTATAGAAAAATGAGGAAATTGCCCCTGGCGCGATTTTTGTTTCCGATCAACAAGTCAAATTTCAGACAATTCCGACACAGTGGCGA
>NW_019255823.1:0-1148 GCF_002742605.1 Olea europaea var. sylvestris | reverse complement strand
GAGCCAACAATTTACATGGTGGATTAAGAAGCTGATCTTTCAAGAGAGAGAGAACGAGGGCTGAGATAGATACTAGTTTTGCAATACAAAGGCGCCGTGTTTGGATAATAATCACGAGTGACATAGTTGTTTAGGTAGCGTCAATTGGTGAAGGCAAGTGCACTGGATGGGAATTACAAAAGAAGAAAACCTTAGGACGAAAGGGCAAATGACATCAAGGAACTGACACTGGAGGTTAAATTCCTATATATCAATTTATGGAACATTCCCTCATTACCTAATACATATAGAGAAGACATAGGGACCATACCAAATGGAGTCCGAAGTTTGACAATAGTAGGGCTGTTGAAGGAGGTAAAGATATCTATTAGTCTGAGAGCCTCTTTAATGAATACACATTTATACTGATTGAAAATGTTTTCCTCAATTCTGTTACTTATGTACCTCTTCCACGTTCCTTCTTATTTGGTTGAATTGTAGAGTTTTTCTAGACAAATGATAGTCAGTAGGTGTGACTTTTGATATTTATAGATGGTCTTGCAGATTAAAAAGGGTCTACGGCTGGTGGCGTACAGCAACAGTAACATTAGTGTGTACAGCATCATACAGATTCAGGATTTGACCAATAAACTATTAGTGATTCATTACTCGCCTCCAGGACAATGAAATAGGGAGTGTCATTTACCATTTATGAAAGTAAACCTCCTAAGTTCTTCAAAAAGATTTATAGTTCACATCATTAGAAACTATGCACAAGTTATTTAACTAATATTTAAATGATTTAATCTAAGTACTCCTTCATTTTACCTATGTCCCTTAGTATTTTGAACCACCCATCTAAAAACATAAAAGTTCTTTGAGAGAGGATTAATTTATTAATTTACTAATTTATATTTAAATCTTCAACATATCTCCTCATGTACAAACCAAATTCATATTTTAAACGCCGCCTGGCACATGGAATTTCAAAACTGTGTATGGTAAGACTTGTATCCAGGACCTCTCATGCTCTACAACTATGAAACTTCCGTCCATAGTCACAAACTGTAAATGTGAGGAATGAGATCAGAATTTGGACTTTTTTCATAAGTTATTTTACAAAGACTAAGAGTATGATCGATAAATAGGAAGGGAAGAGGTTTTGATTC
>NW_019255822.1:0-1148 GCF_002742605.1 Olea europaea var. sylvestris | reverse complement strand
CTTCACCAGAATAAAATCCTAGCTTCCTATCTAAAACAGTGTATAACAGAAACATCATCTCAAATTTAAAAGAATTACATAAAAGCACAAATGAAGAGCAACACATAATCAAAATAAACCTTCAATGTTGCAACTTTGATACAAATATGGAGGACCAAAGGCTACAAAGCTTTTATTGATGTAGATTTTTTTTTTTTTTAATGTCCTAAGTATCATTAATGTAAAAACTTGTAGATCAAAATGTGTTAGAAACAGAAGTAATCAAGTTCAGAAGGTTTGAGATTTAGAGGTTAAAATTAATTTCATAATGAATTCCAAGGCTCATATACTACATAAAAGAGTCAAGGCTGCATTGGAATTTAAATATAAATAAAAATTTTGTTAGTCTCTCTCTTTTTTTCTTTTTTTTTCCCTTCATGAAGGTCTAGATGTGGTCCACATTTTTCATCATTTTAGCAATGTGGATAACTGCTAAAATCATGTCCCAACTGCATTGTTTTAGGGACGTGAATAATTGCCAAAATCATGCCCCAATTGTCTCTCCACGTTTGCATTTGGTTGAGAATGGTTCTATGATGGATGAAGCATATACATATACAATTTTTTCCATCGGTTGGGTCCTTAAGCCTTCCAATCCCGTACAGTAAGACATACGCCATCTAGTCGAGATTAAGTGAGGTTTAGAAGCACTTAAATCCGGTAATAAAAGTGTGTGACAGTGGCAATGGCGGGAGGTATGTTTTATTCCACATTTGATCTATATGCCTTTTTGGATCATATAAGCATGTTTAGATCATTAAGATATTACCTAGAGTTGGTATCAGAACCTTTTCTAGTGATCTCCTCTCCACAATACAATGGTGACTTGAACTCCAAAGTTTGCTTCACACACATAGCCCTGGCTGTAAAATCCATGGGACTTACCATTTATGTGAAGAGAATAAATAATAATTTGAGATGACTAAGAAAGGACGGAAGACTACTTACAATAAGGGAAGCAAAGATTCGAGGAAATAAAAAGCCACGGGCATTCACGTACTGGAAGATGAACAAAACTAGCGTTTAGATAATAGATGCATCAAGGTGTCACAATATCACAAACTTTCACTAAAATTGGAAATTTTTGATATAGCATTTATATAAGGAGA
>NW_019255821.1:0-1149 GCF_002742605.1 Olea europaea var. sylvestris | reverse complement strand
AATTTTGACAAATGTTGTCAAACCATAATTGTCAACAATAATTGTACAAATTGCTCTATTCATACATGAATAGAAACCTTGAAAGAAGGAAAAACTTTCCACTTCAATTAATAATTTTTGACTGAAATAACCAGAATGATCTACTCTAAAGTAATTCTATCTAAAATAACCCACTAATTTTTTGTTCAAAAATTTTTAATATCTAAAATGTCTTCTTTATCGTATGTTTCACTTTCCTCAGGACCTTTCCCTCATTGAACAGCCATCCATACCTCATCCCCGCCTCCTCAGCTCCTCCCACGGGCGTCCCAACGCGTCTTTCTTCGACAGTCCCTTCAATTAAAAAGCCCAAAACATGCACACTGACAGATGCATACACCGCCATGTGAAAAGGCCTTCTAAATTTGTGGCGGTCAATAATTACTGATTGATTGTTCTTTAGGGAGAAAGCTTAAACCGAACTTCTTTTCGAGTTGAAATTCTTGGGTTTTATTTTTGAAAAGAGATAAAATTTAGAAATCAGAAATTATTCTGAAAGTTGAAGCTGATGTTTGTATGTGAATATTTTATTTTCTACAAGTCCTAAAGAAAGCAATAACATAAAATGGATGCCTAAGAAAAGAAGAAATTGTTATTTCGTACAAAATTGAATGCTTAGAAGTAGGAAAAGCAATGCATTAATTATATTCTTGTGAGGTATTGCATTTTTGTTTACTCGTACAATATAATATGCAAATAAAGAAATCATTTCTAGTGACCAGATTATTCTTTATGACCTGAAATTTATTTATTTGTAAATAATGTGAAATTTATTTAGCTCCATTTCTTGTCTTATTCAGAGATATGATACACAGCATATGTATAAATATAAATGCATTTCTTTTGGTTGAAAATAACCCAACATGTTGAACTCAAGCTTATATGCATTGCATAGTCAAGATCAATGTATCATGACGAAAATCGGAAACTTTAAGGAACTTGAGTCATGATATGTACTTTACACGTGCACTTAGTTCCAATGTGGATTACTTTGCTTGTTGAAATTTTGCCATCTTTATAGTGAAGTTATCTATCATAATTTTTGTCGGCTCATAGTCAAACAACTTAAATCCTATTTGTAAATGCACGTACAATGAACATGATCAACTC
>NW_019255820.1:0-1149 GCF_002742605.1 Olea europaea var. sylvestris | reverse complement strand
CGAATTCGAGCCAATCGAATTAGACCAGCAATTCGTAAAAAATGAACAAACTTGAAGTTATCATGAAATCAAAAACCACTTTTTGTTGGTCCGATTCCAATCGAATTTGACAAGCGATTCGTCAAAAATGAAAATACTCGAAGTTATCATGAAATTAAAGACCACTTTTCATTAGCTCGATCCCAATCGAATTTGACAAGCGATTCATCAAAAACGAACAAACTTGAAGTTATCATGAAATCAAAAGCCACTTTTCACTGGCTCGATTCCAATTGAATTAGGCTAGCAGTTCGCCAGAAACGAACAACCCTGAAATTATCATGATATCAAAAACTACTTTTCAATTTGATAAGCGATTCATCAAAAATGAAAAAACTCGAAGTTATCATGAAATCGAAAGCCGCTTTTCATTTGCTAGATTCCAATTGAATTAGGCTCGCAATTCACCAGAAACTAACAACCGCGAAGTTATCATGATATCAAAAACTACTTTTCAATGGCTCGATTCCAATCGAATTAGACTAGCAATTCGCCAAAAACAAAAAGACCCGAAGTTATCTTGAAATCAAAAATCACTTTTCATTGGCTCGTTTCCAATCGAATTAGGCTAGCAATTCGCCAAAAATGAACAAACTCGAAGTTATCATGAAATCTAAAACAACTTTTCATTGGCTCGATTCCAATTGAATTAGACTAGCAATTCGCCAAAAATGAACAAACCTGAAGTTATCTTAAAATCAATAACCACTTTTCATTGCCTTGATTCCAATCGAATTAGACTAGCAATTCGCCAAAAATGAACAATCCCGAAGTTATCTTAAAATCAATAACCACTTTTCATTGGCTCGATTCCAATCGAATTAGACTAGCTATTCGTCAAAAATGAACAAACTCAAAGTTATCCTGAAATCAAAAACCACTTTTCATTGGCTCGATTCCAATCAAATTGGACCAGCAATTCGTAAAAAATGAACAAACTCGAAGTTATCATGAAATCAAAAACCACTTTTCGTTGGCTCGATTCCAATCGAATTTGACAAGCGATACATCAAAAACGAACAAACTCGTGGTTATCATGAAATCAAAAGGCACTTTTCATTGGCATGATTTCAATCGAATTGGACTAGCACTTCGCCAAAAATGAAATGA
>NW_019255819.1:947-1149 GCF_002742605.1 Olea europaea var. sylvestris | reverse complement strand
AAATCGCGCCAGGTGTAAATTCGTCATTTTTCGCGACGGTGTCGGAATGGGGTAAAATTTGACAGGTTGATCGGAAACAAAAATCGCCAAAAGGGCAATTTATTCATTTTCCCCGATGGAGTCGAAATGGGCTAAAATTTGACAGGTTGACCGGAAACAAAAATCGCGCCGGGGGTAATTTCGTCATTTTTCGCGACGGGGT
>NW_019255819.1:0-701 GCF_002742605.1 Olea europaea var. sylvestris | reverse complement strand
GGGCAATTTCGTCATTTTTCGCGACGGTGTCGGAATGGGCTAAAATTCGGCTGGTTGACTGGAAGCTAAAATTGCGCCGGGGGTAATTTCGTCATTTTTCGCGACGGTGTCCGAATGAGCTGAAATTTGGCTGGTTGATCGGAAACAAATATAGTGCCAGGGGCAATTTCGTCTTTTTTCGCGACGGTGTCGGAATGGGCTGAAATTTGACAGGTTGATCGGAAACAAAAATCGCGCCGGGGCAACTTCGTCATTTTTCGCGACTGTGTCGGAATGGGCTAAAATTTGACAGGTTGATCGGGAAAAAAACCGCGCCAGGGGAAATTTTGTCATTTTTCGCAACTGTGTTGAATGGCCTGAAATTTGGCTGGTTGATCGGAAGCAAAAATCGCACCGAGGGCAATTTCGTTATTCTTCGCTATGGTGTCGGAATGGGCTAAAATTTGACAGGTTGATCGGAAACAAAAACAGCGACAGCGGCGAAGTCGGAATGGGCTCAAATTTGACAGGCTGATCGGAAACAAAAACCGCGCCAGGGGCTGTATCGCCATTTTTCACGACGGTGTCGGAATGGACTAAAATTTCGCAGGTTGACAGGAAACAAAACTTGCGCGGGGGGCAATTTCGTCATTTTCCGCGACGGTGTTGGAGTGGGCTAAAATTCGACAGGTTTATCGGAAACAAAAATCGCACCAGGGGTA
>NW_019255818.1:0-1149 GCF_002742605.1 Olea europaea var. sylvestris | reverse complement strand
CTTCACCAAATCCTTAACTCGTAATCGTCATCACTTTTTTGTTAACAAATTACCGTTGATGGACTCACCAGCATCAATTTGAGGAGGGGTATTAGAGGATACTTTAAGTAGTAATTTCCATGTATAACCGGCATGGAATCAGGGACTTGATTTGATTGTATAGCATAAAATCTTTCCTTTATACCTCTGTAATATTCTATAAATTGAAGGCAAATACATACTAGAAGATCATTCAGTAAAATCATGTCAATTGTTTGCTTCTTTTCAACTGAATTATGATCTGAGTTTTGGCTGGTCTCAAATTTACCACAAACCTCTTAATGCATTTCAATACTTAGACATTAATAAAACTCGGCAACTAGATGCATGTTAGCAGAAGTTTGTGCATGGAACCAAATGCTTGTGCTATTTCTAGGAATTAAAAAATTGAAAAATATAAGGAAAATAATCTAAAATTTCAATAAAAGGTGAGGAGCTACACGAAAACCATTGGATATGAAAGAGAAAGCAAAAACAAACCTGTTCAAACAAGAAAGCCTGATGAAATGCAGATGACAGTTAGCAAAGCATATGAGTTCACCTACATCTCCACAGCGCCCACAACTATCATCATTTTGATCTATCTCTTCAACTTGACCAGTTTGAGGAGCTACTTTTCTAGCCTTCTATTTAGCGACCAGGCCTCAAGTGGGCATGAGGTTGATGTCTTACCAGACTCGATGAAAAGATCATGGCATTTTTGTTTCAACTCAAAACTGGCATGACTCTTATGGTCATAGATAGAAAGCACCGAATTATGACACTTACATAATATCCTGCCTCTTGTAGTCAAACCATCTTTCATCACATAATTTTTAGCTTCAGTAACTGGACAACTTCATTTAGCGAAACAATACCTGAATGACTTAACTAGAATAACACAGATCTCAATTTGGAAGCCGGCCACTTCTTTTCAACCAAATTCTTTGCACCCCTACAAAAGCTCCTCTCAAGAAATCTGCAACCGCCTTTTCCTTTTTTATGCTCCCTTGTAGTCTGGGATTGCAGGTGGACAAATTCTTGGAAGGTCAGGTGGTTTTGTTCGTTATAATATCTGAAATCAAGAGATTATCATCATCATTTGTTGCCATCTTAATGATGATGATCTCT
>NW_019255817.1:0-1149 GCF_002742605.1 Olea europaea var. sylvestris | reverse complement strand
TTTTTAGCGAATTGCTAGTCTAATTCGATTAGAATCGTGCCAATTAAAAGTGGTTTTTGATTTCATGACAACCTCGGGTTTGATCGTTTTCGGTAAATTACTAATCTAATTCGATTGCAATCGAGCCCATGAAAAGTGGTTTTGATTTTATGATAACTTCGTGTATATTCATTTTTGGCGAATCGCTAGTCTAATTCGATTAGTAAGGAGCCAATGAAAAGTTGCTTTCGATTTCGTGATAACATCGGGTTTGTTCATTTTTGGCGAATTGCTTGTCTAATTCGATTGGAATCAAGCCAATGAAAAGTGGTTTTGATTTTATGATAACTTCGGGTTTGTTAATTTTGACGAATTTCTAGTCTAATTCGTTTGGAATCGAGCCAATGAAAAGTGGTTTTAAATTCTTGATAACTTCAGGTTTGTTCGTCTTCGGCGAATTGCTAGTCGAATTCGATTGGAATCGAGACAATGAAAAGTGGTTTTTGATTTCATGATAACTTCGAGTTTCTTTATTTTTGGCGAAATGCCAGTCGAATTCGATTTGAATCGAGCCAATGAAAATTGGTTTTTGAATTCATGATAACTTCGGGTTTGATCGTTTTAGGTAAATTGCTAGTCTAATTAGATTGGAATCGTGCCAAAGAAAAGTGGTATTAATTTCATGATAACTTCGAATTTGATCATTTTCGGAAAATTGCAAGTCTAATTCGATTGGAATCGAGCCGATGAAAAGTGGTTTTTGATTTTATGATAACTTCGGGTTTGTTCATTTTTGGCGAATTGCTAGTCCAATTCGATCGGAATCAAGCCAATGAAAAGTGGTTTTTGATTCATGATAACTTTGTTTTTAATCGTTTTCAGCAAATTGCTAGTCTAATTCGATTGGAATCGAGCCAATTAAAAGTGGTTTTCGATTTCAAGATAACTTCCGGTTTGATCGTTTTCGGCAAATTGCTAGTCATATTCGACTGGAATCGAGCCAAAGAAAAGTGGTTTTAATTTCTTGATAGCTTCGGGTTAGTTCATTTTAGGCAAGTTGCTAGTCTAATTCAGTTGGAATCGAGCTAATGAAAAGGGGTTATAATTTCATGATAACTTCGGGTTTGTTCATTTTTGGCGAATTGCTAGTCTAATTCGATTAGAATCGTG
>NW_019255816.1:0-1149 GCF_002742605.1 Olea europaea var. sylvestris | reverse complement strand
TCTGTCTATGCCTGACAATCAACACTCAACAGGTAACAGGTTCTTCATCTTCCTCTTCCTCTTCTTCTTCTTCTTCTTCTTCTTCTTCTCTTTTTTCTTCTTTCTTTCCACCGGTTTCTTTTTTTCAGCCCACCACAACCACACGACTCCGTGACTCCGACACGCGTCGGCGACGTGTCGGACGCGTATCGGTGTCCGACTCGTGTCGGACACCGGTACGTCGTCGCCGGGAGCGTGTCGGTGCTTCCTAGATCATAAGTGTCTTGGTCATAGGTTCTGAAAGACTTAAGAAAGAATACGAGTAATATCCCAATTTTAAAGACATTTTTCTTGCCTTGCAAAGTGGGCAATCGGATACTACTGATGGTTTTCATATTGTGGAAGGCTATTTTTTTTATGGTCCAATAAGTTGTGTATCCCTTAAATCTCAGTATGAGACTATAGTTTGGGAAAGTTATGCTGGGGCTTGTTTCGACTTGATAAGACCATCGAGAAGGTTGAACGTTAGTTTTATTGGCCTTGTTTGAAGATAGATATAGCTAAGATAGTTGACACCTGTAAGCTGACCAAACAGAAGAGGCAAAACGCTGGTCTCTGCGCCACTCTTCGCATCCCTAGTTGTCTGTTGCAAGATGTTAGTATGGATTTTGTGTTAGGACATCATATGAACTTAAACTGATTTGCATAAATGACATGTTGAATTTAATATAGGGGATAATGTGATGATTTGAATTAGGTCGGAATGACGTCCATTTTGATCCACTTCCAAGTTGCAAGTCTGTAGTGTTAGTTCTTTTAAAATTTTAAAGCTTGTTGGTCCAAATGCGTACGTCATTGATCTTCCATCACACTTTGGCTGTTACTCTACTTTCAACGTTGAGGACTTAGTTGCTTATAAGGATCATATTAATCCTTCCGATAATCCTTTTCTACCTCTATTTGTGGACCCTCAACCTGAATCTGTTGCTAACCTTACTTCAACACCACCTATTACAATACGCAAAGATAAAATTAATGTTATTTTAGATGAACTGATTATGTTGACCAATTATGGAGAGATTCGGCGCTTTTTTGTTCGTCGAGTAGGCCAACTTAATTCTACTGATCCCGACTTATTGGAGCTTTGTAGAAGTCGGCAGGATCTTCCTT
>NW_019255815.1:44025-71627 GCF_002742605.1 Olea europaea var. sylvestris | reverse complement strand
TTTTGATTTCATGATAACTTCGGGTTTGTTCATTTTTGACAAATTGCTAGTCTAATTCGATTGGAATCGGGCAAATGAAAAGTAGTTTTTGAGGTTTGTTCATTTTTTACAAATTGCTAGTCTAATTCGATTCGACTCGATCCAATGAAAAGTTGTTTTTGATTTCATGATAACTTCGAGTTTGTTCATTTTTGGCGAATTGGTAGTCTAATTCCATTGGAATCGAGCCATTGAAAAGAGGTTCTTGATTTCATGATAACTTTGGGTTTGTTCATTTTTGGCGAATTGCTAGTCTAGTTCGATTGGAATCGAGCCAATGAAAAGTGGTTTTTGATTTCTTGATAGCTTCGAATTTGTTCATTTTTGGCGAATTGCTATTCTAACTCGATTGGAATCGAGCCATTGAAAAGTGGTTTTTGGGGTATATTTCATTTTTTATGAATTGCTAGTCTAATTCGATTGGACTCGAGCCAATGAAAAGTGATTTTTGATTTCATGATAACTTCGACTTTGTTCGTTTTTGGCGGATTGCAAGTAAAATTCGATCGGAATCGAGCCAATGAAATGGGGCTTTTGATTTCATGTTAACTTCGAGGTTGTTCACTTTTCGCGAATTGCTAGTCTAATTCGATTGGAATCGAGCCAATGAAAAGTGGTTTTTGATTCATGATAACCTCAGGTTTGTTCATTTTTCGTTAATTGCTAGTCTAATTCGATTGGAATTGAGCAAATGAAAGGTTGTTTTTGAGGTTTGTTCATTTTTTACGAATTCATAGCCTAATTCGATTGGACGAGAGCCAATGCAAAGTGATTTTGACTTCATGATTACTTGGGGTTTGTTCGTTTTTATCTAATTGCTAGCCTAATTCGATTGGAATCGATCCAATAATAAGTGGCTTTTGATTCCATGATAACTTCGGGTTTGTTCATTTTTGGCGAATTGCTAGTCTAATTCGATTGGAATCGAGCAAATGAAATATGGTTTTTGAGGTTTGTTCATTTTTACGAATTGCTAGTCTAATTCGATTGGACTCGAGCCAATGAGAAGTGGTTTTTGATTTCATGATAACTTTGGTATTGTTCGTTTTTGGCGAATTGGTAGTCTAATTCGATTGAAATCGAGCCAACGAAAAGTTGTTCTTGATTTCATGATAACTTTAGGTTTGTTCATTTTTGGCGAATTGCTAGTCTAATTCGATTGGAATCGAGCAAATGAAATATGGTTTTTGAGGTTTGTTCATTTTTTACGAATTGCTAGTCTAATTCGATTGGACTCGAGCCAATGAAAAGTGATTTTTGATTTCATGATAACTTCGGGTTTGTTCATTTTTGGCAAATTGCTAGTCTAATTCAACTAGAATCGAGCAAATGAAAAGCGGTTTTTGAGGTTTGTTCATTTTTTACGAATTGCTAGTCTAATTCGATTGGACTCGAGCCAATGAAAAGTGATTTTTGATTTCATGATAACTTCGGGTTTGTTCATTTTTGGCAAATTGCTAGTCTAATTCAACTAGAATCGAGCAAATGAAAAGCGGTTTTTGAGGTTTGTTCATTTTTTACGAATTGCTAGTCTAATTCGATTGGACTCGAGCCAATGAAAAGTGATTTTTGATTTCATGATAACTTCGGGTTTGTTCATTTTTGGCAAATTGCTAGTCTAATTCAACTAGAATCGAGCAAATGAAAAGTGGTTTTTGAGGTTTGTTCATTTTTTACGAATTGCTAGTCTAATTCAATTGGACTCGAGCCAATGAAAAGTGATTTTTGAGTCCATGATAACTTCGAGTGTGTTCATTTTTGGCGAATTGTCAGTCTAATTCGATTGGAATCGAACCAATGAAAAGTGGTTCTCGATTTCATGAAAACTTTGGGTTTGTTCATTTTTGGCGAATTGCAAGTCTAATTCGATTGGAATCGAGCCAATGAAAAGTGGTTTTTGATTTCTTGATATCTTCAGGTTTGTTCATTTTTGGCGAATTACTGGTCTAACTCCATTGGAATCGAGCCAATGAAAAGTTGTTTTTGATTTCTTGATAGCTTCGGGTTTGTTCATTTTTGGCAGATTGCTAGTAAAATTCGATTGGAATCGAGACAATGAAAAGTGGCTTTTGATTTCATGTGAACTTCGGGGTTGTTCACTTTTCCCGAATTGCTAGTTCAATTCGATTGGAATCGAGCCAATGAAAAGTGGTTGTTGATTTCATGTTACTTCGGGTTTGTTCGTTTTTCGTTAATTGCTAGTCTAATTCCATTGAAATTTAGCAAATGAAAAGTTGTTATTGAGGTTTGTTCATTTTTTACGAATTGCTAGTCTAATTCGATTGGACTAGAGCCACTGAAAAGTGATTATTGATTTAATGATAACTTCGGGTTTATTCTTTTTTATCTAATTGCTAGTCTAATTCGATTGGAATCGAGATAACGAAAATTGGCTTTTGATTTAATGATAACTTCTGGTTTGTTCATTTTTGAGGAATTGCTAATCTAATTCGACATGAATCGAGCAAATGAAAAGTGGTTTTTGAGGTTTGTTCATTTTTTACGAATTGCTAGTCTAATTAGATTGGACTCGGTCCAACGAAAAGTGGTTTTTGATTTGATGATAACTTCGAGTTTGTTCGTTTTTGGCGAATTGGTAGTCTAATTCCATTGGACTCGAGCCATTGAAAAGAGGTTCTTGATTTCATGATAACTTTGGGTTTGTTCATTTTTGGCGAATTGCTAGTCTAATTCGATTGGAATCGAGCCCATGAAAAGTGGTTTTTGATTTCTTGATAGCTTCGGGTTTGTTCATTTTTGGCAAATTGCTAGTCTAACTTGATTGAAATCGAGCCAATGAAAAGTGTTTTTTGGGGTTAGTTCATTTTTTACGAATTGCTAGTCTGATTCGATTGGACACGAGCCAATGAAAAGTAATTTTTGATTTCATGATAACTTCGACTTTGTTCTTTTTTGGCGGATTGCTAGTAAATTTCGATTGGAATCGAGCCAATGAAAAGTGGCTTTTGATTTCATGTTAACTTCGGAGTTGTTCACTTTTCACGAATTGCTTTTCTAATTCAACTAGAGTCGAGCCAATGAAAAGTGGTTTTTGATTTCTTGATAGCTTTGGGTTTGTTCGTTTTTGGCGAATTGCAGGTCCAACTCGATCGGAATCGAGCCAATGAAAAGTTGTTTTTGATTTCTTGATAGCTTCGGGTTTGTTCATTTTTGGTAGATTGCTAGTAAAATTCGATTGGAATCAAGACAATGAAAAGTGGCTTTTGATTTCATGTTAACTTTGGGGTTGTTCACTTTTCACGAATTGCTAGTCCAATTCGATTGGAATCGAGCCAATGAAAAGTGGTTTTTGATTTCATGATAACTTCGGGTTGTTCGTTTTTCGTTAATTGCTAGTCTAATTCCATTGAAATTCAGCAAATGAAAAGTTGTTATTGAGGTTTGTTTATTTTTTACGAATTGCTAGTCTAATTCGATTGGACTAGAGCCACTGAAAAGTGATTATTGATTTCATGATAACTTCGGGTTTGTTCATTTTTATCTAATTGTTAGTCTAATTCGACTGGAATCGAGCTAATGAAAATTGGCTTTTGATTTCATGATAACTTCAGGTTTGTTCATTTTTGATGAATTGCTAGTCTAATTCGATAGGAATCGAGCAAATGAAAAGTGGTTTTTGAGGTTTGTTCATTTTTTACAAATTGTTAGTCTAATTCGATTGGACTCGATCCAATGAAAAGTTGTTTTTGATTTCATGATAACTTCGAGTTTGTTCGTTTTTGGCGAATTGGTAGTCTAATTCCATTGGAATCGAGCCATTGAAAAGAGGTTCTTGATTTCATGATAACTTTGGGTTTGTTCATTTTTGGTGAATTGCTAGTCTAATTCGATTGGAATCGAGCCAATGAAAAGTGGTTTTTGATTTCTTGATAGCTTCGGGTTTGTTCATTTTTGGCGAATTGCTAGTCTAACTCGATTGGAATCGAGCCATTGAAAAGTTGTTTTTGGGGTTAGTTCATTTTTTACGAATTGCTAGTCTAGTTCGATTGGACACGAGCCAATGAAAAGTGATTTTTGATTTCATGATAACTTCGACTTTGTTCGTTTTTGGCGGATTACAAGTAAAATTCGATTGGAATCGAGCCAATGAAATGGGGCTTTTGATTTCATGTTAACTTCGAGGTTGTTCACTTTTCGCGAATTGCTAGTCTAACTCGATTGGAATCGAGCCAATGAAAAGTGGTTTTTGATTTCATGATAACCTCAGGTTTGTTCATTTTTCGTTAATTGCTAGTCCAATTCGATTGGAATTGAGCAAATGAAAGGTTGTTTTTGAGGTTTGTTCATTTTTTACGAATTGCTAGCCTAATTCGATTGGACGAGAGCCAATGCAAAGTGATTTTGATTTCTTGATAACTTGGGGTTTGTTCATTTTTATCTAATTGCTAGTCTAATTCGATTGGAATCGATCCAATGATAAGTGGCTTTTGATTCCATGATAACTTCGGGTTTGTTCATTTTTGGCGAATTGCTATTCTAATTCGATTGGAATCGAGCAAATGAAATATGGTTTTTGAGGTTTATTCATTTTTACGAATTGCTAGTCTAATTCGATTGGACTCGAGCCAATGAGAAGTGGTTTTTGATTTCATGATAACTTTGGTATTGTTCGTTTTTTGGCGAATTGGTAGTCTAATTCGATTGAAAACGAGCCAACGAAAAGTTGTTCTTGATTTCATGATAACTTTAGGTTTGTTCATTTTTGGCGAATTGCTGGTCTAATTCGATTGGAATCAAGCCAATGAAAAGTGGTTTTTGATCTCTTCATAGCTTCGGGTTTGTTCTTTTTTGGCGAATTGCTAGTCTAACTCGATTGCAATCGGGCCAATGAAAAGTGGTTTTGGGGGTTAGTTCGTTTTTTACTAATTTCTGGTCTAATTCGATTGGACTCGAGCCAATGAAAAGTGATTTTTGATTTCATGATAAGTTCGACTTTGTTTCGTTTTTGGCGGATTGCTAGTAAAATTCGATTGGAATTGAGCCAATGAAAAGTGAATTTTGATTACATGTTAACTTCGGGGTTGTTCGCTTTTGGCGAATTGCTAGTCTAATTCGATTGGAATCGAGCTAATCAAAAGTGATTTTTGATTTCATGATAACTTCGGGTTTGTTCATTTTTGGCAAATTGCTAGTCTAATGCAACTAGAATCGAGCAAATGAAAAGTGGTTTTTGAGGTTTGTTCATTTTTTACGAATTGCTAGTCTAATTCAATTGGACTCGAGCCAATGAAAAGTAATTTTTGATTTCATGATAACTTCGACTTTGTTCTTTTTTGGCGGATTGCTAGTAAAATTCGATTGGAATCGAGCCAATGAAAAGTGGATTTTGATTTCATGTTAACATCGGGGTTGTTCACTTTTCACGAATTGCTAGTCTAATTTGATTGGAATCGAGCCAATTGATAGTGGTTTTTGATTTCATGATAACTTCGGGTTTGTTCGTTTTTCATTAATTGCTGGTCTAATTCGATTGGAATTGAGCAAATGAAAAGTTATTTTTGAGGTTTGTTCACTTTTCACGAATTGCTAGTCCAATTCAATTGGAATCGAGCCAATGAAAAGTAGTTGTTGATTTCATGATAACTTTGGGTTTGTTCGTTTTTCGTTAATTGCTAGTCTAATTCGGTTGAAATTCAGCAAATGAAAAGTTATTTTTGAGGTTTGTTTATTTTTTACGAATTACTAGTCTAATTCGATTGGACTAGAGCCAATGAAAAGTGATTGTTGATTTCTTGATAACTTCCGATTTGTTCATTTTTATCTAATTGTTAGTCTAATTCGATTCGAATCGAGCTAATGAAAATTGGCTTTTGATTTCTTGATAACTTTGGGTTTGTTCATTTTTGAAGAATTGCTAGTCTAATTCGATTGGAATCGAGCAAATGAAAAGTGGTTTTTGAGGTTTGTTCATTTTTTATGAATTGCTAGTCTAATTCGATTGGACTAGAGCCACTAGTCTAATTCGATTGGACTAGAGCCACTAGTCTAATTCGATTGGACTAGAGCCACTAGTCTAATTCGATTGGACTAGAGCCACTAGTCTAATTCGATTGGACTAGAGCCACTAGTCTAATTCGATTGGACTAGAGCCACTAGTCTAATTCGATTGGACTAGAGCCACTAGTCTAATTCGATTGGACTAGAGCCACTAGTCTAATTCGATTGGACTAGAGCCACTAGTCTAATTCGATTGGACTAGAGCCACTAGTCTAATTCGATTGGACTAGAGCCACTAGTCTAATTCGATTGGACTAGAGCCACTAGTCTAATTCGATTGGACTAGAGCCACTAGTCTAATTCGATTGGACTAGAGCCACTAGTCTAATTCGATTGGACTAGAGCCACTAGTCTAATTCGATTGGACTAGAGCCACTAGTCTAATTCGATTGGACTAGAGCCACTAGTCTAATTCGATTGGACTAGAGCCACTAGTCTAATTCGATTGGACTAGAGCCACTAGTCTAATTCGATTGGACTAGAGCCACTAGTCTAATTCGATTGGACTAGAGCCACTAGTCTAATTCGATTGGACTAGAGCCACTAGTCTAATTCGATTGGACTAGAGCCACTAGTCTAATTCGATTGGACTAGAGCCACTAGTCTAATTCGATTGGACTAGAGCCACTAGTCTAATTCGATTGGACTAGAGCCACTAGTCTAATTCGATTGGACTAGAGCCACTAGTCTAATTCGATTGGACTAGAGCCACTAGTCTAATTCGATTGGACTAGAGCCACTAGTCTAATTCGATTGGACTAGAGCCACTAGTCTAATTCGATTGGACTAGAGCCACTAGTCTAATTCGATTGGACTAGAGCCACTAGTCTAATTCGATTGGACTAGAGCCACTAGTCTAATTCGATTGGACTAGAGCCACTAGTCTAATTCGATTGGACTAGAGCCACTAGTCTAATTCGATTGGACTAGAGCCACTAGTCTAATTCGATTGGACTAGAGCCACTAGTCTAATTCGATTGGACTAGAGCCACTAGTCTAATTCGATTGGACTAGAGCCACTAGTCTAATTCGATTGGACTAGAGCCACTAGTCTAATTCGATTGGACTAGAGCCACTAGTCTAATTCGATTGGACTAGAGCCACTAGTCTAATTCGATTGGACTAGAGCCACTAGTCTAATTCGATTGGACTAGAGCCACTAGTCTAATTCGATTGGACTAGAGCCACTAGTCTAATTCGATTGGACTAGAGCCACTAGTCTAATTCGATTGGACTAGAGCCACTAGTCTAATTCGATTGGACTAGAGCCACTAGTCTAATTCGATTGGACTAGAGCCACTAGTCTAATTCGATTGGACTAGAGCCACTAGTCTAATTCGATTGGACTAGAGCCACTAGTCTAATTCGATTGGACTAGAGCCACTAGTCTAATTCGATTGGACTAGAGCCACTAGTCTAATTCGATTGGACTAGAGCCACTAGTCTAATTCGATTGGACTAGAGCCACTAGTCTAATTCGATTGGACTAGAGCCACTAGTCTAATTCGATTGGACTAGAGCCACTAGTCTAATTCGATTGGACTAGAGCCACTAGTCTAATTCGATTGGACTAGAGCCACTAGTCTAATTCGATTGGACTAGAGCCACTAGTCTAATTCGATTGGACTAGAGCCACTAGTCTAATTCGATTGGACTAGAGCCACTAGTCTAATTCGATTGGACTAGAGCCACTAGTCTAATTCGATTGGACTAGAGCCACTAGTCTAATTCGATTGGACTAGAGCCACTAGTCTAATTCGATTGGACTAGAGCCACTAGTCTAATTCGATTGGACTAGAGCCACTAGTCTAATTCGATTGGACTAGAGCCACTAGTCTAATTCGATTGGACTAGAGCCACTAGTCTAATTCGATTGGACTAGAGCCACTAGTCTAATTCGATTGGACTAGAGCCACTAGTCTAATTCGATTGGACTAGAGCCACTAGTCTAATTCGATTGGACTAGAGCCACTAGTCTAATTCGATTGGACTAGAGCCACTAGTCTAATTCGATTGGACTAGAGCCACTAGTCTAATTCGATTGGACTAGAGCCACTAGTCTAATTCGATTGGACTAGAGCCACTAGTCTAATTCGATTGGACTAGAGCCACTAGTCTAATTCGATTGGACTAGAGCCACTAGTCTAATTCGATTGGACTAGAGCCACTAGTCTAATTCGATTGGACTAGAGCCACTAGTCTAATTCGATTGGACTAGAGCCACTAGTCTAATTCGATTGGACTAGAGCCACTAGTCTAATTCGATTGGACTAGAGCCACTAGTCTAATTCGATTGGACTAGAGCCACTAGTCTAATTCGATTGGACTAGAGCCACTAGTCTAATTCGATTGGACTAGAGCCACTAGTCTAATTCGATTGGACTAGAGCCACTAGTCTAATTCGATTGGACTAGAGCCACTAGTCTAATTCGATTGGACTAGAGCCACTAGTCTAATTCGATTGGACTAGAGCCACTAGTCTAATTCGATTGGACTAGAGCCACTAGTCTAATTCGATTGGACTAGAGCCACTAGTCTAATTCGATTGGACTAGAGCCACTAGTCTAATTCGATTGGACTAGAGCCACTAGTCTAATTCGATTGGACTAGAGCCACTAGTCTAATTCGATTGGACTAGAGCCACTAGTCTAATTCGATTGGACTAGAGCCACTAGTCTAATTCGATTGGACTAGAGCCACTAGTCTAATTCGATTGGACTAGAGCCACTAGTCTAATTCGATTGGACTAGAGCCACTAGTCTAATTCGATTGGACTAGAGCCACTAGTCTAATTCGATTGGACTAGAGCCACTAGTCTAATTCGATTGGACTAGAGCCACTAGTCTAATTCGATTGGACTAGAGCCACTAGTCTAATTCGATTGGACTAGAGCCACTAGTCTAATTCGATTGGACTAGAGCCACTAGTCTAATTCGATTGGACTAGAGCCACTAGTCTAATTCGATTGGACTAGAGCCACTAGTCTAATTCGATTGGACTAGAGCCACTAGTCTAATTCGATTGGACTAGAGCCACTAGTCTAATTCGATTGGACTAGAGCCACTAGTCTAATTCGATTGGACTAGAGCCACTAGTCTAATTCGATTGGACTAGAGCCACTAGTCTAATTCGATTGGACTAGAGCCACTAGTCTAATTCGATTGGACTAGAGCCACTAGTCTAATTCGATTGGACTAGAGCCACTAGTCTAATTCGATTGGACTAGAGCCACTAGTCTAATTCGATTGGACTAGAGCCACTAGTCTAATTCGATTGGACTAGAGCCACTAGTCTAATTCGATTGGACTAGAGCCACTAGTCTAATTCGATTGGACTAGAGCCACTAGTCTAATTCGATTGGACTAGAGCCACTAGTCTAATTCGATTGGACTAGAGCCACTAGTCTAATTCGATTGGACTAGAGCCACTAGTCTAATTCGATTGGACTAGAGCCACTAGTCTAATTCGATTGGACTAGAGCCACTAGTCTAATTCGATTGGACTAGAGCCACTAGTCTAATTCGATTGGACTAGAGCCACTAGTCTAATTCGATTGGACTAGAGCCACTAGTCTAATTCGATTGGACTAGAGCCACTAGTCTAATTCGATTGGACTAGAGCCACTAGTCTAATTCGATTGGACTAGAGCCACTAGTCTAATTCGATTGGACTAGAGCCACTAGTCTAATTCGATTGGACTAGAGCCACTAGTCTAATTCGATTGGACTAGAGCCACTAGTCTAATTCGATTGGACTAGAGCCACTAGTCTAATTCGATTGGACTAGAGCCACTAGTCTAATTCGATTGGACTAGAGCCACTAGTCTAATTCGATTGGACTAGAGCCACTAGTCTAATTCGATTGGACTAGAGCCACTAGTCTAATTCGATTGGACTAGAGCCACTAGTCTAATTCGATTGGACTAGAGCCACTAGTCTAATTCGATTGGACTAGAGCCACTAGTCTAATTCGATTGGACTAGAGCCACTAGTCTAATTCGATTGGACTCGAGCCAATGAAAAGTGGTTTTTTCTTTCATGATAACTTCGGGTTTGTTCGTTTTTGACGAATTGGTAGTCTAATTCGATTGGAATCGAGCAAATGAAAAGTGGTTTTCGAGGTTTGTTCATTTTTTACGAATTGCTAGTCTAATTCGATTGGACTCGAGCCAATGACAAGTGGTTTTTCATTTCATGATAACTTCGACTTTGTTCGTTCTTGGCGGATTGCTAATAAAATTCGATTGGAATCGAGCCAATGAAAAGTAGCTTTTGATTTCATGTTAACTTCGGGTTATTCGATTTTGGCGAATTGCTAGTCTAATTCGATTGGAATCGAGCCAATGAAAAGTGGTTTTTGATTTCATGATAACTTCGAGTTTATTCATTTTTCGTTAATTGCTAGTCTAATTTGATTGGAATTGAGCAAATGAAAAGTTGTTTTTGAGGTTTGTTCATTTTTTACGGGTTGCTAGTCTAATTCGATTGGACTCGAGCCAATGAAAAGTGATTTTTGATTTCATGATAACTTCGGGTTTGTTCATTTTTTTCTAATTGATAGTCTAATTCAATTGGATTCGAGCCAATGAAAAGTGGCTTTTGTTTTCATGATAACTTCGAGGTTGTTCGTTTTTGGTGAATTGCTAGTCTAATTCCATTGGAATCGAGCCAATCAAAAGTGGTCTTTGATTTCATGATAACTTCGGGTTTGTTTGTTTTTGGCGAATTGCTAGTCTAACTCGATTGGAATCGAGCCAATGAAAAGTGGTTTTTGATTTCCTGATAACTTCGGGTTTGTTTGTTTTTCATTAATTGCTAGTCTAATTCGATTGGAATTGATCAAATGAAAAGTTATTTTTGAGGTTTGTTCATTTTTTACGAATTGCTAGTCTAATTCGATTGAACTAGAGCCAATGAAAAGGGATTATTGATTTCACGATAACTTCGGGTTTGTTCGTTTTAATCTAATTGCTAGTCTAATTCAATTGGAATCTAGCTAATGAAAAGTGGCTTTTGATTTCATGATAACTTCGGGTTTGTTCATTTTTGGCGAATTGCTACTCTAATTCGATTGGAATCGAGCAAAGGAAAAGTGGTTTTTGAGGTATGTCCATTTTTTGTGAATTGCTAGTCTAAGCATCTTGGACTCGAGCCAATGAAAAGTGGTTTTTGATTTCATGATAACTTCGGGTTTGTTCGTTTTTGGTGAATTGGTAGTCTAATTCGATTGGAATCGAGCTAATGAAAAGTGGTTATTGATTTCGTGATAACTTTGGGTTTGTTCGTTTTGTATGAGTTGCTCATCTAATTCGATTGGAATTGAGCCAATGAAAGTGGTTTTTGATTTCTTGATAGCTTCGAGTTTGTTCATTTTTGGCGAATTGCTTGTCTAACTCGATTGGAATCGAGCCATTGAAAAGTGTTTTTTGGGGTTAGTTCATTTTTTAGGAATTGCTAGCCTAATTTGATTGGACTCGTGCCAATGAAAAATGGTTTTTGATTTCGTGATAACGTTGACTTTGTTTGTTTTTGGCAGATTGCTAGTAAAATTCGATTAGAATCGAGTCAATAAGAAGTGGCTTTTGATTTCATGTTCACTTCGGGGTTGTTCGCTTTTGGCGAATTGCTAATCTAATTCGATTGGAATCGAGCCAATGAAAAGTGGTTTTTGATATCATGATACCTTCGGGTTTGTTCGTTTTTCGTTAATTGCTAGTCTAATTCGATTGGAATTGAGCAAATGAAAAGTTGCTTTTGAGGTTTCTTCATTTTTTACGAATTGCTAGTCTAATTCGATTGGACTAGAGCCACTGAAAAGTGATTATTGATTTCATGATAACTTCGGGTTTGTTCGTTTTTATCTAATTGCTACTCTAATTCGATTGGAATCGAGCTAATGAAAAGTGGCTTTTGATTTCATGATAACTTCGGGTTTGTTCATTTTTGGCGAATTGCTAGTCTAATTCGATTGGACTAGAGCCACTGAAAAGTGATTATTGATTTCATGATAACTTCGGGTTTGTTCATTTTTGGCGAATTGCTAGTCCAATTCGATTGGAATCGAGCAAACGAAAAGTGATTTTCGAGGTTTGTTCATTTTTTACGAATTGCTAGTCTAATTCGATTGGACTCGATCCAAAGAAAAGTGATTTTTGATTTTATGATAACTTCGACTTTGTTAATTTTTGACGGATTACTAGTAAAATTCAATTGGAATCGAGCCAATGAAAAGTGGCTTTTGATTACATGTTAACTTCGGGGTCCTTTGCTTTTGGCGAATTGCTAGTCTAATTCGATTGGAACTGAGCTAATGAAAAGTGGCTTTTGATTTCATGATAACTTTGGGTTTATTCATTTTTTGCGAATAGCTAGTGTAATTCGGCTGGAATCGAGCAAATGAAGAGTGGTTTTTGAAGTTTGTTCATTTTTTACGATTTGCTAGTCTAATTCGATTGGACTCGAGCCAATGAAATGTGGTTTTTAATTTGATGTTAACTTCGAGTTTGTTCATTTTTGACGAATTGGTAGTCAAATTCGATTGGAACCGAACCAATGAAAAGTGGTTCTTGATTTCATGATAACTTTGGGTTTGTTCCTTTTTGGCGAATTGCTAGTCTAATTCGATTGTAATCGAGCCAATGAAAAGTGGTTTTTGATTTCTTGATAGCTTCGGGTTTGTTCATTTTTAGCAAATTGCTAGTCTAACTCGATTGGAGTCGAGCCAACGAAACGTGGTTTATGGGGTCAGTTCATTTTTTACGAATTGCTAGTCTAATTCGATTGGACTCGAGCCAATGAAAAGTGGTTTTTGATTTCATGATAACTCCGACTTTGTTCATTTTTGGGGGATTGCTAGTAAAATTTGATTGGAATCGAGCCAATGAAAAGTGGCTTTTGATTTCATGTTAACTTCGGGGTATTTTGCTTTTGGCGAATTGCTAATCTAATTCGATTGGAATCGAGCTAATGAAAAGTGGTTTTTGATTTCATGATAACTTCGGGTTAGTTCATTTTTCGTTAATTGCTAGTCTAATTCGATTGGAATTGAGCAAATGAAAAGTTGTTTTTCAGGTTTGTTCATTTTTTACGAATTGTTAGTCTAATTCGAATGGACTAGAGCCAATGGAAAGTGATCTTTGATTTTATGATAACTTCGGGTTTGTTCGTTTTTATCTAGTTGCTAGTCTAATTCGATTGAAATCGAGCAAATGAAAAGTGGCTTTCGAGGTTTGTTCATTTTTTACGAATTGCTAGTATAATTCAATTGGACTCAAGCTAATGAAAAGTGGTTTTTGGTTTCATGATAACTTCTAATTCGATTGGTATCGAGCCAATGAAAAGTGGTTCTTGATTTCATGATAACTTTACGTTTGTTCATTTTTGGCGAATTGCTAGTCTAATTCGATTGGAAGTGAGCCAATGAAAAGTTGTTTTTGATTTCTTAATAGCTTCGGGTTTGTTCATTTTTGGCGAATTACTAGTCTAACTTGATTGGAATAGAGCCAATGAAAAGTGGTTTTTAGGGTTAGTTCATTTTTTACGAATTGCTAGTCGAATTCGATTCGACTCGAGCCAACGAAAAGTGGTTTTTGATTTCCTGATAACTTCAACTTTGGTCATTTTTTGCGGATTGCTAGTAAAAATCGATTGGAATCGAGCCAACGAAAAGTGGCTTTTGATTTAATGTTAACTTCGGGGTTGTTCGCTTTTGGCGAATTGCTTGTCTAATTCGATTGGAATCGAGCCAATGAAAAGTGGTTTTTGATTTCATGATAACTTTGGGTTTGTTCGTTTATTTTTTGTTAATTGCTAGTCTAATTCGATTGGAATTGAGCAAATGAAAAGTTGTTTTTGAGGTTTCTTCATTTTTTACGAATTGCTAGTCTAGTTCGATTGGACTGGAGCCAATGAAAAGTGATTCTGATTTTATGATAACTTTGGGTTTGTTCATTTTTATCTAATTGCAAGTCTAACTTTATTGGAATCGAGCTAATGAAAAGTGGATTTTGATTTCATGATAACTTCGGGTTTGTTCATTATTGGCGAATTGCTAGTCTAATTCGATTGGAATCGAGCAAATGAAAAGTGGTTTTCGAGGTTTGTTCATTTTTTAGGAATTGCTAGTCTAATTCAATTGGACTCAAGCTAATGAAAAGTGGTTTTTGGTTTCATGATAACTTCTAATTCGATTGGTATCGAGCCAATGAAAAGTGGTTCTTGATTTCATGATAACTTTGCGTTTGTTCATTTTTGGCGAATTGCTAGTCTAATTCGATTGGAAGTGAGCCAATGAAAAGTGGTTTTTGATTTCTTAATAGCTTCGGGTTTGTTCATTTTTGGCGAATTACTAGTCTAACTCGATTCGAATAGAGCCAATGAAAAGTGGTTTTTAGGGTTAGTTCGTTTTTTACGAATTGCTAGTCGAATTCGATTCGACTCGAGCCAATGAAAAGTGGTTTTTGATTTCTTGATAACTTCAACTTTGGTCATTTTTTGCGGATTGCTAGTAAAATTCGATTGGAATCGAGCCAACGAAAAGTGGCTTTTGATTTAATGTTAACTTCGGGGTTGTTCGCTTTTGGCGAATTGCTTGTCTAATCGATTGGAATCGAGCCAATGAAAAGTGGTTTTTGATTTCATGATAACTTTGGGTTTGTTCGTTTATTTTTCGTTAATTGCTAGTCTAATTCGATTGGAATTGAGCAAATGAAAAGTTGTTTTTGAGGTTTCTTTCTTTTTTACGAATTGCTAGTCTAGTTCGATTGGACTAGAGCCAATGAAAAGTGATTCTGATTTTATGATAACTTCGGGTTTGTTCGTTTTTATCTAATTGCAAGTCTAACTCGATTGGAATCGAGCAAATGAAAAGTGGATTTTGATTTCATGATAACTTCGGGTTTGTTCATTATTGGCGAATTGCTAGTCTAATTCGATTGGAATCGAGCAAATGAAGAGTGGTTTTTGAGGTTCGTTCATTTTTTACGAATTGCTAGTCTAATTCGATTGGACTCGAGCCAATGAAAAGTGGTTTTTAATTTGATGTTAACTTTGAGTTTGTTCATTTTTGGCGAATTGGTTGTCAAATTCGATTGGAACCGAGACAATGAAAAGTGGTTATTGATTGCATGATAACTTTGGGTTTTTTTCCTTTTTGGCGAATTGCTAGTCCAATTCGATTGGAATCGAGCCAATGAAAAGTGGTTTTTTATTTTTTGATAGCTTCGAATTTTTTCATTTTTGGCAAATTGCTAGTCTAACTCGATTGGAGTCGAGCCAACAAAACGTGGTTTATGGGGTTAGTTCATTTTTTACGAATTGCTAGTCTAATTCGATTGGACTTGAGCCAATGAAAAGTGGTTTTCGATTTCATGATAACTTCGACATTGTTCATTTTTGGCGGATTGCTAGTAAAATTCGATTGGAATCGAGCCAATGAAAAGTAGCTTTTGATTTCATGTTAACTTCGGGGTTATTCGATTTTGGCGAATTGCTAGTCTAATTCGATTGGAATCGAGCCAATGAAAAGTGGTTTTTGATTTCATGATAACTTCGGGTTTGTTCATTTTTCGTTAATTGCTAGTCTAATTCGATTGGAATTGAGCAAATGAAAAGTTTTTTTCGAGGCTTGTTCATTTTTTACGGATTGCTAGTCTAATTCGATTGGACTCGATCCAATGAAAAGTGATTTTTGATTTCATGCTAACTTCGGGTCTGTTCATTTTTATCTAATTGCTTGTCTAATTCGATTGGATTCAAGCCAATGAAAAGTGGCTTTTGTTTTCCTGATAACTTCGAGGTTGTTCGTTTCTGGTGAATTGCTAGACTAATTCCATTGGAATCGAGCCTATGAAAAGTGGTCTTTGATTTCATGATAACTTTGGGTTTGTTTGTTTTTGGCGAATTGCTAGTCTAACTCGATTGGAATCAAGCCAACGAAAAGTGGTTTTTGATTTCATGATAACTTTGGGTTTGTTCATTTTTCGTTAATTGCTAGTCTAATTCGATTGGAATTGAGCAAATGAAAAGTTATTTTTGATTGGAATCGAGCCAACGAAAAGTGGTTTTTGATTTCATGATAACTTCGGGTTTGTTCATTTTTTGTTAATTGCTAGTCTAATTCGATTGGAATTGAGCAAATGAAAAGTTATTTTTGAGGTTTGTTCATTTTTTATGAATTGCTCGTCTAATTCGATTGAACTAGAGCCAATGAAAAGGGATTATTGATTCCATGATAACTTCGGGTTTGTTCATTTTAATCTAATTGCTAGTCTAATTCGATTGCAATCTAACCAATGAAAAGTGGCTTTTGATTTCATGATAACTTCGGGTTTGTTCATTTTTGGCGAATTGCTAGTCTAATTCGATTGGACTAGAGCAAATGAAAAGGGATTATTGATTCCATGATAACTTCGGGTTTGTTCATTTTTGGCGAATTGCTAGTCTAATTCGATTGGACTAGAGCAAATGAAAAGGGATTATTGATTCCATGATAACTTCGGGTTTGTTCATTTTTGGCGAATTGCTAGTCTAATTCGATTGGAATCGATCTAATGAAAAGTGGTTCTTGATTTCATGATAACTTTGGGTTTGTTCATTTTTTACGAGTTGCTCGTCTAATTCGATTGGAATTGAGCCAACGAAAAGTGGCTTTTGATTTCTTGATAGCTTCGAGTTTGTTCATTTTTGGCAAATTGCTTGTCTGACTCGATTGGAATCGAGCCATTGAAAAGTTTTTTTAGGGTTAGTTCGTTTTTTAGGAATTGCTAGTCTAATTCAATTGGACTCGTGCCAATGAAAAGTGGTTTTTGATTTCATGATAACTTTGACTTTGTTTGTTTTTGGCGGATTGCTAGTAAAATTCGATTGGAATCGAGCCATTGAAAAGTGGCTTTTGATTACATGTTAACTTCGGGGTCCTTCGCTTTTGGCGAAATGCTAGTCTAATTCACTTGGAATTGAGCTAATGAAAAGTGGCTTTTGATTTCATGATAACTTCGAGTTTGTTCTTTTTTTGCGAATAGCTAGTCTAATTCGATTGGAATCGAGCTAATGAAAAGTTGCTTTTGATTTCTTGATAGCTTCGAGTTTGTTCATTTTTGGCAAATTGCTTGTCTGACTCGATTGGAATCGAGCCATTGAAAAGTGGCTTTTGATTACATGTTAACTTCGGGGTCCTTCGCTTTTGGCGAAATGCTAGTCTAATTCAATTGGAATTGAGCTAATGAAAAGTGGCTTTTGATTTCATGATAACTTCGGGTTTGTTCATTTTTTGCGAATAGCTAGTCTAATTCGATTGGACTCGAGCAAATGAAAAGTGGTTTTTGAGGTTTGTTCATTTTTTATGAATTGCTAGTCTAATTCAATTGGACTCGAGCCAATGGAAAGTGGTTTTTGATTCCATGATAACTTCGGGTTTTTTTCGTTTTTGGGGAATTGGTGGTCTAATTCGATTGGAACCGAGCCAATGAAATGTGGTTCCTGATTTCATGATAACTTTAGGGTCGTTCATTTTTGGCGAACTGCTAGTCGAATACGATTGTTATCGAGCCGATAAAAGGTGGTTTTTGATTTCATGACAACTTCGGGTTTCTTCGTTTCTAGTGAATTGTTAGTCTAACCCGATTGGAATCGAGCCAATGAAAAGTGGTTTTTGAGGTTTGTTCATTTTTTAAGAATTGCTAGTCTAATTCGATTGGACTCGAGCCAATGAAAAGTGGTTTTGATTTCATGATAACTTCGGGTTGTTCTTTTTTGCGTATTGCTAGTCCAATTCGATTGGAATCGAGCCAATGAAAAGTGGTTCTTGATTTCATGATAACTTTGGGTTTGTTCATTTTTGGCGAGTTGCTGGTCTAATTCAATTTGAATCGAGCCAATGAAAAGTGGTTGACAGCTTCGGGTTTTTTTCATTTTTGGCTAATTGCTAGTCTAACTCGATTGGAATCGAGCCAATGAAAAGTGGTTTTTGATTTCTTGATAGTTTCCGGTTTGTTCGTTTTTAGCTAATTATTAGTCTAACTCGATCGGAATCGATCCAATGAAAAGTGGTTTTATGGGTTAGTTCATTTTTTACGAATTGTAATCTAATTCGATTGGACTCGAGCCAATGAAAAGTTGTTTTTGATTTCATGATAACTTCGAGTTTGTTCGTTTTTGGCGGATTGCTAGTAAAATTCGATTGGAATCGAGCCAATGAAAAGTGGCTTTTGATTTCATGTTAACTTCGGAGTTGTTCGCTTTTGGCGAATTGCTAGTCTAATTCGATTGAAATTGAGCCAATCAAAAGTGGTTTTTGATTTCATGATAACATCGGGTTTGTTCGTTTTTCATTAGTTGCTAGTCTAATTCGATTGGAATTGAGCAAACGAAAATTTGTTTTTGAGGTTTGTTCATTTTTTACTAATTACTAGTCTAATTCGATTGGACTAGAGCTAATGAAAAGTGATTATTCATTTCATGATGACTTTGGGTTTGTTCGTTTTTATCTAATTGCTGGTCTAATTCGATTGGAATCGATCTAATGAAAAGTGGCTTTTGATTTCATGATAACTTCGGGTTTGTTTGTTTTTATCTAATTGCTAGTCTAATTCGATTGGAATCGAGCAAATGAAAAGTGGTTTTTGATTTCATGATAACTTCGGGTTTGTTCATTTTTCGTTGATTGCTAGTCTAATTCGATTGGAATTGAGCAAATGAAAGGTTGTTTTTGAGGTTTGTTCATTTTTTACGGATTTCTAGTCTAATACGATTGGACTCGAGTGAATGAAAAGTGATTTTTTATTTCATGATAACTTCGGGTTTGTTCGTTTTTACCTAATCACTAGTCTAATTTGATTGGAATTGAGCCAATGAAAAGTGGCTTTTGTTTTCATGATAACTTCGAGGTTGTTCGTTTTTAGCGAGTTGCTAGTCTAATTCGATTGGAATCGAGCCAATGAAAAGTGTTCTTTCATTTCCTGATAACTTCGGGTTTGTTTATTTTTTGGCGAATTGCTAGTCTAACTCGATTGGAATCGAGCCAATGAAAAGTGGATTTTGATTTTATGATTACTTTGGGTTTATTCGTTTTTGGCGAATTGCTAGTCTAATTCGATTGCGATCGAGCAAATGAAAAGTGGTTTTTGAAGTTTGTTCATTTTTTACGAATTTCTAGTCTAATTCGATTGGACTCAAGCCAAAGAAAAGTGGTTTTTGATTTCATGATAACTTCGGGTTGCTCATTTTTGGCGAATTGCTAGCCTAATTCGATTGGAATCGAGACAATGAAAAGTGGCTTTTGATTTCATGATAACTTCAGGGTTGTTCGCTTTTGGCAAATTGCTAGTCTGATTCGATTCGAATCGAGCCAATGAAAAGTGGTTCTTGATTTCATGATAACTTTGGGTTTGTTCATTTTTGGGGAATTTTTAGTCTAATTCGATAGGAATCTTGCCAATGAAAAGTGGCCTTTGATTTCATGATAACTTCGGGTTTGTTCATTTTTGGCAAATTGCTAGTCTAACTCGATTGGAATCAAGTCAATGAAAAGTGGTTCTTGATTTCATGATAACTTTGGGGTCGTTCATTTTTGGCGAACTGCTAGTCTAATACGATTTTATCGAGCCAATGAAAGGCGGTTTTTGATTTCATGATAACCTCGGGTTTCTTCGTTTCTAGTGAATTGCTAGTCTAACTCGATTGTAATCGAGCCAATGAAAAGTGGTTTTTGAGGTTTGTTCATTTTTTACGAATTGCTAGTCTAATTTGATTGGACTCGAGCCAGTGAAAAGTGGTTTTTGATTTCATGATATCTTCAGGTTTGTTCGTTTTTCGCGAATTGCTAGTCCAATTCGATTGGAATCGAGCTCATGAAAAGTGGCTTTTGTTTGTATGATAACTTCGGGGTTGTTCGTTATTGGCGAATTGCTAGTCTAATTTGATTGAAATCGAGCCAATGAAAAGTGGTCTTTGATTTCATGATAATTTCGGGTTTGTTCATTTTTAGCTAATTGCTAGTCTAATTCGATTGGAATTGAGCAAATGAACAGTGGTTTTTTGTTCAATTTTTACGAATTGCTAGACTAATTCGACTGGACTTGAGCCAATGAAAAGTGATTTTTGATTTCATGATGACTTCGGGTTTGTTCATTTTTAGCTAATTACTAGTCTAATTCGATTGGAATCGAGATAATGAAAAGTGGCTTTTGATTTCATGATAACTTCGGGTTTTTTCATTTTCTTACGAAATGCTAGTCTAAATCGATTGGAATCGAGCCAATGAAAAGTGATTTTTGATTTCATGATAACTCCGGGTTTGTTCGTTTTTGGCTAATTGCTAGTGTAATTCGATCGGATTCGAGCCAATGAAAAGTGGTTTTTGATTTCATGATAATTTCGAGTTTGTTCATTTTTAGCAAATTGCTAGTCTAATTTGATTGCAATCGATCCAATGAAAAGTGGTTTTTGATTTCATGATAACTCCGGGGTTTTTCGATTTTGGTGAATTGCTCATCTAATTCGGTGGTTTTTGTTTTCACGATAACTTCGGGTATATTCATTTTTGGTGAATTGCCAGTCTAATTCGATTGGAATCGAGCCAATAAAGAGTAGTTTTTGATTTTATGATAACTTCGGGTTTGTTTGTTTTTGGAGAATTGCTAGTCTAACTCGATTGGAATCGAACCAATGAAAAGTGGTTTTTTATTTCATGATAACTTCGAGTTTTTTTGACAAATTGCTAGTCTAATTCAATTGGAATCGAGCCAATGAAAAGTGGTTTTTGATTTCATGATAACTCCTTGTTTGTTCATTTTTGGCGAAATGCTAGTCTAATTAGATTGGAATCGAGCCAATGAAAAGTGGTTTTCGACTTCATGATAACTTTGGGTTTGTTCGATTTTGGCTAATTGCTGGTCGAATTCAATTGGAATCAAGCCAATGAAAAGTGGTTTTTGATTTCATGAAAACTTCGGGATTGTTCATTTTTGGCGAATTGCTAGTCTAACTCGATTGGAATAGAGCCAACGAAAGTGGTTCTTGATTTCATGATAACTTTGGATTTGTTCATTTTTAGCGAATTGCTAGCCTAATTCGATTGGAATCGAACCAATGATGAGTGGTTTTTGATTTCATGAGAACTTCGGGTTTGTTCGTTTTCGGCGAATTGCTAGTCTAACTCGATTGGAATCGAGCCAATGAAAAGTGATTTTTACAGTTTGTTCATTTTTAATTTGATTTGAATTGAGCCAATGAAAAGTGATTTTGATTTCATGAAAACTCCTGGTTTGTTTGTTTTTAGCGAATTGCTAGTCTAATTCAGTTGGAATCGAGCCAATGAAAAATGATTTTTGATTTCATGATAACTTCGAGTTTGCTCGTTTTTGGCAAATCGCTTGTCTATTTACATTGGAATCGAGCCATTGGAAGTATTTTCTGATTTCATGATTACTTTGGGTGTGTTCGTTGTTGGCGAATTGCAAGTCCAATTCAATTGGAATTGAGCAAATGAAAAGTAGTTTTTGAGGTTTGTTCATTTTTTACCAATTGCTAGTCTAATTCGATTGGACTTGAGCCAACGAAAAGTGATTTTTGATTTCATGATGACTTTGGGTTTGTTCATTTTTGACGAATTACTAGTCTAATTCGATTGGAATCGCACCAATGAAAAGTGGCTTTTGATGTCATGATATCTTCGGGGTTATTTCGTTTGTGGCGAATTGCTAGTTTAATTCAATTGGAATCGAGCCAATGAAAAGTGGTTTTTGATTTCATGATAACTTTGGGTTTGTTCATTTTTCACTAATTGCTAGTCTAATTCGATTGGAATTGAGTAAATGAAAAGTGTGTTTTGAGGTTTGTTCATTTTTTACGAATTGCTAGTCTAATTCAATTGGACTCGAGCCAATGAAAAGTGATTTTTGATTTCAACTTCGAGGTTGTCCATTTTTGGCGAATCGCTTGTTTGATTCGATTGGAATCGAGCCAATGAAAAGTGATTTTTGATTTCATGATAACTTCAGCTTTGTTCATTTTTATCTAATTGCTAGTCTAATTCGATTGGAATCGAGCTAATGAACTGTGGCTTTTGATTTCTTGATAACTTCGGGTTTGTTCATTTTTGGCGAATTGCTAGTCTAATTCGATTGGAATCGAGCAAATGAAAGGTGGCTTTTGATATCATTTTAACTTCAGGGTTGTTCATTTTTGGCGAATTGCTAGTCTAATTCTATTGGAAACGAGCCAATGGAAAGTTGTTTTTGATTTCATGATAACTTTGAATTTGTTCACTTTTCGTTAACATAACTTCGAATTTGTTCGTTTTTCTTTAATTGCTAGTGTAATTCGATTGGAATTAAGCAAATGAAAAGATGTTTTTGAGTTTTGTTCATTTTGTACGAATTGCAAGTCGAATTCGATTGGGCTCGAGCCAATGAAAAGAAATTTTTGATTTCATGATAACTTCGGGTTTGTTCATTTTTATCTAATTGCTAGTCTAATTTGATTGGAATCGAGCTAATGTAAAGTAGCTTTTGATTTCAGGATAACTTCGGGTTTGTTCATTTATGGCGAATTGCTAGTCTTATTCGATAGGAATCGAGCAAATGAAAAGTGGTTTTTGAGATTTGTTCCTTTTTTAGGAATTGTTAGTCTAATTCGATAGGAATCGAGCCGATTAAAATTGGTTCTTGATTTCATGATAACTTCGGGTTTGTTTGTTTTTGACCAATTGCTAGTCTAATTCGATTGAAACGAGCCAATGAAAAGTGGTTTTTGATTTCTTGATAGCTTCGGGTTTGGTCTTTTTTGGCGAATTGCTTATCTAACTCGATTGGAATCGAGCCATTGAAAAGTTGTTTTTGGGCTTAGTTCATTTTTTACGAATTACTAGTCTAATTCGATTGGACTCGAGCCAATGAAAAATGGTTTTGGATTTCATGATAACTTCGAGTTCGTTCATCTTTGGCGGATTGCTAGTCTAATTCGATTGGAATCACGCCAATGGAAAGTGGCTTTTGATTTCATGATTACTTCAGAGTTGTTCATTTTTGGCGAATTGCTATCTAATTCGATTGGAATCGAGCTAATGAAAAGTGGTTTTAGATTTCGTGATAACTTCAGGTTTGTTACTTTTTATCTAGTTGCTAGTCTAATTCCATTGGAATCGAGCTAATGAAAAGTGGCATTTGATTTCATGATAACTTCGGGTTTGTTCATTTTTGGCGATTTGCTAGTCTAATTCGATTGGAATCGATCCAATGAAAAGTGGTTTTTGATTTCATGATAACTTCGGGTTTGTTCGTTTTTCGATTGGAATTGAGCAAATGAAAAGTGGATTTTGAGGTTTGTTCCTTTTTACGAATTGCTAGTCTAATTCGATTGGACTCGAGCCAATGAATAGTGATTTTTGATTTCATGATAACTTCGGGTTTGTTCATTTTTATCAATTGCTAGTCTTGTTTGATTGGAATCGAGCCAATGAAAAGTGGTTTTTGATTTCTTCATAACTTTGAGTTTGTTCAATTTTGGCGAATTACTAGTCTAATTGGATTGGAACGAGCCAATGAAAATTGGTTTTTGATTTCATGATAACTTTGGGTTTTTTCATTTTTGGCGAATCGCCAGTTTAACTCGATTGGAATCGAACCAATGAAAAGGGGTTTTTGAGGTTTGTTTGTTTCTTACTAATTGCTAGTCATATTCGATTGGACTCAAGCCAATGAAAAGTGATTTTTGATGTCATGATAACTTAGGGTTTGTTCATTTTTTACGAATTGCTAGTCAAATTTGATTGGAATCGAGCCAATGAAAAGTGGTTTTTGATTTCATGATAACTTCGGGTTTGTTCATTTTTTGCGAATTGCTAGTCTAATTCGATTGGAATTGAGCAACTGAAAAGTGGTTTTCGAGGTTTGTTCATTTTTTACGAATTGCTAGTCCATTTCGATTGGACTCGAGCCAATGAAAAGTGATTTTTGATTTCATGATAACTTCAGATGTGTTCCTTTTTATCTAATTGCTAGTCTAATTCCATTGGAATCGAGCTAATGAAAAGTGGCTTTTGATTTCATGATAACTTCGGGCTTGTTCATTTTTGGCGATTTGCTAGTCTAATTCGATTGGAATCGAGCCACTGAAAAGTGGTTTTTGATTTCATGATAACTTCAGAGTTGTTTGTTTTTGGCGAATTGCTATCTTATTCGATTGGAATCGAGCCAATGAAAAGTAGTTTTTGATTTCATGATAACTTCGGGTTTGTTCCTTTTTATCTAATTGCTAGTCTAATTCCATTGGAATCGAGCTAATGAAAAGTGGCTTTTGATTTCATGATAACTTCGGGTTTGTTCATTTTTGGCGATTTGCCAGTCTAATTCGTTTGGAATCGAGCAAATGAAAAGTGATTTTTGATTTCATGATAACTTCGGGTTTGTTCATTTTTCATTAATTGCTAGTTTGATTCGATTGGAATTGAGCAAATGAAAAGTGGTTTTTGAGGTTTGCTCATTTTTTACCAACTGCTAGTCTAATTTGATTGGACTCGAGCCAATGAAAAGTGATTTTTGATTTCATGATGACTTCGGGTTTGTTCGTATTTATCTAATTGCTAGTCTAATTCGATTGAAATCGAGCCAATGAAAAGTTGTTTTTGATTTCTTCAAAACTTCGGGTTTGTTCGATTTTGCCGAATTGCTAGTCTAATTCGATTGGAATCGAGTCGATGAAAATTGGTTTTTGATTTCATGATAACTTCGGGTTTGTTCGTTTGTGACGAATTGCTAGTTTAACTTGATTGGAATTGAACCAATGAAAAGTGGTTTTTAAGGTTTGTTTTTTTTTTTTACGAATTGCTAGTCTAATTCGATTGGACTCAAGCCAATGAAAAGTGATTTTTGATTTCTTGATAACTTAGGGTTTGTTCGTTTTTGACGAATTACTAGTCTAATTCGATTGGAATCGAGACAATGAAAAGTGACTTTTGACTTCATGATAACTTCGGGGTTGTTCGTTTTTGGCGAATTGCTAGTCTAATTTGATTGGAATCGAGCCAATGAAAAGTGGTTTTTGATTTCATGATTACTTCGGGTTTGTTTGTTTTTCGCTAATTGCTAGTCTAATTCGTTTGGAATTAAGCAAATGAAAAGTGGTCTTCGAGGTTTGATCATTTTTTACGAATTGCGAGTCTAATTCGATTGGACTCGAGCCAATGAAAAGTTATTTTTGATTTCATGATAACTTCGGGTGTTTTCCTTTTTATCTAATTGCTAATCTAATTCCATTGGAATCGAGCCAATGAAAAGTGGTTCTTGATTTCATGATAACTCCGGGTTTGTTCATTTTTGACGAATTGCTAGTCTAATTCGATTGGAATCGAGCAAATGAAAAGTGGTTTTTGAGGTTTGTTCATTTTTTACGAATTGTTAGACTAATTCGATTGGACTCGATTCAATGAAAAGTAGTTTTTGATTTCATGATAACTTCGGGTTTGTTCGTTTTTACCGAATTGGTAATCTAATTCCATTGGAATCGAGCCAATGAAAAGTGGTTCTTGATTTCATGATAACTTTGGGTTTTTTCATTTTTGGCGATTTGCTAGTCTAGTTCGAATGGAATCGAGCCAATGAAAAGTGGTTTTTGATTTCATGATTACTTCGGGTTTGTTCATTTTTTCGTTAATTGCTAGTCTAATTCGATTGGAATTGAGCAAATGAAAAGTGGTTTTTGAGGTTTGTTCATCTTTTACGAATTGCTAGTCTAATTTGATTGGACTCGAGCCAATGAAAAGTGATTTTTGATTTCATGATAACTTCGGGTTTGTTCGTTTTTATCTAGTTGCTAGTCTAATTCAATTGGAATCGAGCTAATGAAAAGTGGCTTTTGATTTCATGATAACTTCGGGTTTGTTCGTTTTTATCTAGTTGCTAGTCTAATTCAATTGGAATCGAGCTAATGAAAAGTGGCTTTTGATTTCATGATAACTTCGGGTTTGTTCATTTTTGGCGAATTGCTAGTCTAATTTGATTGCAATCGAGCCAATGAAAAGTGGTTCTTGATTTCATGATAAATTTGGATTTGTTCCTTTTTGGCGAATTGCTAGTCTAATTCGATTGGAATCGAGCCAATGAAAAGTGGTTTTTGATTTCTTGACAGCTTCGGGTTTGTTCATTTTTGGCGAATTGCTAGTCTAACTCGATTCGAATCGAGGCAATGAAAAGTAATTTTTGGGGTTAGTTCATTTTTTACGAATTGCTAGTCTAATTCGATTGGACTCGAGCCAGTGAGAAGTGGTTTTTGATTTCATGATAACTTTGACTTTGTTCATTTTTGGCGGATTGCTAGTAAAATTTGATTGGAATAGAACCAATGAAAAGTGGCTTTTGATTTCATGTTAACTTCGGGGTTGTTCGCTTTTAGCGAATTGCTAGTCTAATTCGATTGGAATCGAGCCAATGAAATGTGGTTTTTGATTTCATTATAACTTCGGGTTTGTTCGTTTGTTTTTCGTTAATTGCTAGTCTATTTCGATTGGAATTGAGCAAATGAAAAGTTGTTTTTGAGGTTTCTTCATTTTTTACGAATTGCTAGTCTAGTTCGATTTGACTAGAGCCAGTGAAAAGTGATACTGATTTCATGATAACTTCGAATTTGCTAATTTTTATCTAATTGCTAGTCTAATTCGATTGGAATCTAGCTGATGAAAAGTGGATTTTGATTTCATGATAACTTCGGGTTTGTTCATTATTGGCGAATTGCTAGTCTAATTCGATTGAAATCGAGCAAATGAAAAGTGGTTTTTGAGGTTCGTTCATTTTTTAAGAATTGCTAGTCTAATTAGATTGGACTCGAGCCAATGAAAAGTGGTTTTTGATTTCATGATAACTTCGGGTTCGTTTGTTTTTGGTGAATTGATAGTCTAATTCGATTGGAATCGATCCAATGAAAAGTGGTTCTTGATTTGATGATAACTTTGGGTTTGTTCATTTTTAGCGAATTGCTAGTCTAATTCGATTGGAATCGAGCCAATGAAAAGTGGTTTCTGATTTCTTGATAGCTTCGGGTTTGTTCATTTTTGGGGAATTGCTAGTCTAATTCGATTGGAATCGAGCCAATGAAAAGTGGTTTCTGATTTCTTGATAGCTTCGGGTTTGTTCATTTTTGGGGAATTGCTAGTCTAACTCGACTGGCATTGAGCCAATGAAAGGTGGTTTTTGGGGTTAGTTCATTTTTTACGAATTGCTAGTCTAATTCCATTGGACTCGAGCCAATGAAAAGTGGTTTTTGATTTAATAATAACTTCGACTTTGTTCGTTTTTTGTGGATTGCTAGTAAATTTCGATTGGAATCGAGCCAGTGAAAAGTGTCTTTTGATTTCGTGTTAGCTTCGGGGTTATTCGCTTTTGACGAATTGCTAGTCTAATTCGATTGGAATCAAGCCAACGAAAAGTGGTTTTTGATTTCATGATAACGTCGAGTTTGTTCGTTTTTGGCAAATTGGTAGTCTAATTCGATTGGAATCGAGCCAATGAAAAGTGGTTCTTGATTTCATGATAACTTTGGGTTTGTTCGTTTTGG
>NW_019255815.1:36343-42940 GCF_002742605.1 Olea europaea var. sylvestris | reverse complement strand
TGAATTTCTAGTCTAATTCGATTGTGCTCGAGCAAACGAAAAGCGGTTTTTGATTTCATGATAAGTTCGGGTTTGTTCGTTTTTGGTGAATTGCTAGTCTAATTCGATAGGAATCGAGACAATGAAAAGTGGCTTTTAATTTCATGCTAACTTCAAGGTTGTTCGCTTTTGGTTGAATTGCTAGTCTGATTCGATTGGAATCGAGCCAATGAATAGTGGTTCTTGATTTCATGATACCTTTGGGTTTGTTCGTTTTTGGTGAATTGTTTGTCTAATTCGTAGGAATCGAGCCATTGAAAAGTTGTTTTTGATTTCATGATAACTTCGGGTTTGTTCATTTTTGGCAAATTACTAGTTTAACTCAATTGGAATCAAGCCAATGAAAAGTGGTTCTTGATTTCATGATAACTTTGGGGTCGTTCATTTTTGGCGAACCGCTAGTCTAATACGATTGTTATCTAGCCGATGAAAGGCGGTTTTTGATTTCATGATAACTTCGGGTTTCTTCATTTCTAGTGAATTGCTAGTCTAACTCGATTGGAATCGAGCCAATGAAAAGTGATTTTTGAGGTTTGTTCATTTTTTACGAATTACTAGTCTAATTCGATTGGACTCGAGCCAATGAAAAGTGGTTTTTGATTTCATGATAACTTCGGGTTTGTTCATTTTTTGCGAATTGCTAGTCCAATTCGATTGGAATCGAGCCAATGATAAGTGGCTTTTGTTTGCATGATAACTTCGGGTTTGTTCGTTTTTAGCTAATTACTAGTCTAATTCGATTGGAATAGAGACAATGAAAAGTGGCTTTTGATTTCACGATAACTTCGGGTTTGTTCGTTTTCTTACGAATCGCTAGTCTAACTCGATTGGAACCGAGCCAATGAAAGTTGGTTTTTGATTTCAGGATAACTCCGGGTTTGCTCCTTTTTTGCTAATTGCTAGTGTAATTCGATCGGATTCGAGCCAATGAAAATTGGTTTTTGATTTCATGATAATTTCGAGTTTGTTCATTTTTGGCAAATTGCTAGTGTAATTTGATTGCAATCGATTCAATGAAAAGTGGTTTTTGAGTTCATGATAACTCCAGGCTTTTTCGCTTTTGGAGAATTGCTCATCTAATTCGATGGTTTTTGTTTTCACGATAACTTCGGGTTTGTTCATTTTTGGCGAATTGCTAGTCTAATTCGATTGGAATCGAGCCAATAAAGAGTAGTTTTTGAGTTCATGATAACTTCGGGTTTGTTTATTTTTAGAGAATTGCTAGTCTAACTCGATTGGAATCGAGCCAATGAAAAGTGATTTTTGATTTCATGATAACTTCGGGTTTTTTTTGGCAAATTTCTAGTCTAATTCGATTGGAATTGAGCCAATGAAAAATGGTTTTTGATTTCATGATAACTCTTTGTTCGTTCGTTTTTGGCGAATTGCTAGTCTAATTAGATTGGAATCGAGCCAATGAAAAGCGGTTTTCGACTTCATGATAACTTCGGGTTTGTTCAATTTTGGCTAATTGCTGGTCGAATACGATTGGAATCGAGCCAATGAAAAGTGGTTTTTGATTTCATGATAACTTCGGGTTTGTTCATTTTTGGCAAATTGCTAGTCTAACTCGATTGGAATCGAGCCAAGGAAAGTGGTTCTTGATTTCATGATAACTTTGGGTTTGTTCGTTTTTGGCGAATTGCTAGCCTAATTCGATTGGAATCGAACCAATGATGAGTGGTTTTTGATTTCATGATAACTTCGGGCTTGTTCGTTTTCATGATAACTAATTGCTAGTCTAACTCAATTGGAATCGAGCAAATGAAAAGTGGTTTTTGCGGCTTGTTCATTTTTTACGAATTTCTAGTCTAATTCGATTGGACTCGAGCCAATAAAAAGTGGTTTTTGATTTCATGATAACTTCAGGTTTGATCATTTTTGGAGAATTGCTAGTGTAATTCGATTGGAATCGAGCCAATGAAAAGTGGCTCTTCATTTCACGATAACTTCGGGGTTGTTCATTTTTTGCGAATTGCTAGTCTAACTCGATTGGAGTCGAGCCAATGAAAAGTGGTTTTTGATTTCATCATAACTTCGGGTTTGTTCATTTTTAGCGAATTAGTCTAATTCGATTGGAATCGAGCCAATGAAAAGTGGTTTTTGATTTCATGAAAACTCCAGGTTTGTTCGTTTTTAGCGAATTACTAGGCTAATTCAATTGGAATCGAGCCAATGAAAAATGGTTTTTGATTTCATGATAACTTCGAATTTGCTCGGTTTTGGCGAATAGCTTGTCTATTTACGTTGGAATCGAGCAAATGAAAAGTGGTTTTTGATTTCATGATAACTACGGGGTTTTTTATTTTTGGCAAATTGCTAGTCTAACTCGATTCGAATCGAGCCAATGAAAAGTGGTTTTTGATTTCATGATTATTTGGGTTTGTTCGTTGTTGGCGAATTGCTAGTCTAATTCGATTGAAATTGGGCAAATGAAAAGTGGTTTTTGAGGTTTGTTCATTTTTTACGAATTGCTAGTCTAATTCGATTGGACTCGAGCCAACGAAAAGTGATTTTTGATTTCATGATAAGTTCAAGTTTGTACATTTTTTACGAATTGCTAGTCTAATTCGATTGGAATCGCACCAATGAAAAGTGGCTTTTGATTTCATGATATCTTCGGGGTTGTTCATTTTTGGCGAATTGCTAGTCTAATTCGATTGGAATCGAGCCAATGAAAAGTGGTTTTTGATTTCATGATAATTTCGGGTTTGTTCATTTTTCGCGAATTGCTAGTCTAATTCAATTGGAATTGAGCAAATGAAAGTGGGTTTTGAGGTTTGTTCATTTTTTTACGAATTGCTAGTCTAATTCGATTGGACTCGAGCCAATGAAAAGTGGTTTTTGATTTCATGGTAACTTCGAGGTTGTTCATTTTTGGCGAATCGCTTATCTGATTCGATTGGAATCGAGCCAATGAAAAGTGATTTTTGATTTCATGATAACTTCAGCTTTGTTCATTTTTATCTAATTGCCAGTCTAATTCGATTGGAATCGAGCTAATGAACTGTGGCCTTTGATTTCTTGATAACTTCGGGATTGTTCATTTTTAGCGAATTGCTAGTCTAATTCGATTGGAATCGAGCAAATGAAAAGTGGCTTTTGATATCATTTTACCTTTGGGGTTGTTCTTTTTTGGCGAATTGCTATTCTAATTCTATTGGAAACGAGCCAAGGAAAGTTGTTTTTGATTTCTTGATAACTTCGGGTTTGTTCATTTTTCGTTAATTGCTAGTGTTATTAGATTGGAATTGAGTAAATGACTAGATGTTTTTGAGTTTTGTTCATTTTTTACGAATTGCAAGTCTAATTCGATTGGACTCGAGCCAATGAAAAGTGATTTTTGATTTCATGATAAATTCGGGTTTGTTCGTTTTTATCTTATCGCTAGTCTAATTCGATGGGAATCGAGCTAATGAAAAGTGGCTTTTGATTTCATGATAACTTCGGGTTTGTTCATTTTCGGCAAATTGCTAGTCTAATTCGATTGGAATCGAGCAAATGAAAGGTGGTTTTTGAGATTTGTTCCTTTTTTACGAATTGTTAGTCTAATTCGATAGGAATAGGGCCAATTAAATTGGTTCTTGATTTCATGATAACTTCGGGTTTGTTTGTTTTTGACCAATTGCTAGTCTAATTCGATTGAAATCGAGCCAATGAAAAGTGGTTTTTGATTTCTTGATAGCTTCAGGTTTGGTCATTTTTGGCGAATTCCTTGTCTAACTCGATTGGAATCGGGCCATTGGAAAGTTGTTTTTGGGGTTAGTTCATTTTTCACGAATTGCTAGTCTACTCGAGCCAATGAAAAATGATTTTTTATTTCATGATAACTTCGAGTTCGTTCATTTTTGGCGGATTGCCAGTCTAATTCGATTGAAATCACGCCAATGAAAAGAGGCTTTTGATTTCATGATAACTTCAGAGTTGTTCGTTTTTGGCGAATTGCTGTCTAATTCGATTGGAATCGAGCTAATGAAAAGTGGTTTTGGATTTCATGATAACTTCGGGTTTGTTCCTTTTTATCTAGTTGCTAGTCTAATTCCATTGGAATCGAGCTAATGAAAAGTGTCTTTTGATTTCATGATAACTTCGAGTTTGTTCATTTTTGGTGATTTGCTAGTCTAATTCGACTGGAATCAAGCCAATGAAAAGTGGTTTTTGATTTCATGATAATTTCGAGTTTGTTCGATTTTGGCAAATTGCTAGTCTAATTTGATTGCAATCGATCCAATGAAAAGTGATTTTTGAGTTCATGATAGCTCCAGGCTTTTTCGGTTTTGGCGAATTGCTCATCTAATTCGATGGTTTTTGTTTTCACGATAACTTCGGGTTTGTTCATTTTTGGCGAATTGCTAGTCTAATTCGATTGGAATCGAGCCAATAAAGAGTAGTTTTTGAGTTCATAATAACTTCGGGTTTGTTTGTTTTTAGAGAATTGCTAGTCTAACTCGATTGGAATCGAGCCAAGGAAAGTGGTTCTTGATTTCATGATAACTTTGGGTTTGTTCATTTTTGGCGAATTGCTAGCCTAATTCGATTGGAATCGAACCAATGATGAGTGGTTTTTGATTTTATGATAACTTCGGGCTTGTTCGTTTTCATGATAACTAATTGCTAGTCTAACTCGATTGGAATCGAGCAAATGAAAAGTGGTTTTTGCGGTTTGTTCATCTTTTACGAATTTCTAGTCTAATTCGATTGGACTCGAGCCAATAAAAAGTGGTTTTTGATTTCATGATAACTTCAAGTTTGATCATTTTTGGAGAATTGCTAGTCTAATTCGATTGGAATCGAGCTAATGAAAAGTGGCTCTTCATTTCACGATGACTTCGGGGTTGTTCGTTTTTTGCGAATTGCTAGGCTAACTCGATTGGAGTTGAGCCAATGAAAAGTGGTTTTTGATTTCATCATAATTTCGGGTTCGTTCATTTTTACCGAATTGTTAGTCTAATTCGATTGGAATCGAGCCAATGAAAAGTGGTTTTTGATTTCATGAAAACTTCGAGTTTGTTCGTTTTTAGCGAATTGCTAGCCTAATTCAATTGGAATCGAGCCAATGAAAAATGATTTTTGATTTCATCATAACTTCAAATTTGCTCGGTTTTGGCGAATAGCTTGTCTATTTACATTGGAATCGAGCCAATGAAAAGTGGTTTTCGATTTCATGATAACTACGGGGTTTTTTATTTTTGGCAAATTGCTAGTCTAACTCGATTGGAATCGAGCCAATGAAAAGTGGTTTTTGATTTCATGATTACTTTGGGTTTGTTCGTTGTTGGCGAATTGCTAATCTAATTCGATTGGAATTGGGCAAATGAAAAGTGGTTTTTGAGGTTTGTTCATTTTTTACGAATTGCTAGTCTAATTCGATTGGACTCGAGCCAACGAAAAGTGATTTTTGATTTCATGATAACTTCAAGTTTGTTCATTTTTTACGAATTGCTAGTCTAATTGATTGGAATCGCACCAATGAAAAGTGGCTTTTGATTTCATGATATCTTCGGGGTTGTTCATTTTTGGCGAATTGCTAGTCTAATTCGATTGGAATCAAGGCAATGAAAAGTGGTTTTTGATTTCATGATAACTTCGTGTTTGTTCTTTTTTCGCGAATTGCTAGTCTAATTCGATTGGAATTGAGCAAATGAAAAGTGGGTTTTGAGGTTTGTTCATTTTTTACGAATTGCTAGTCTAATTCGATTGGACTCGAGCCAATGAAAAGTGGTTTTTGATTTCATGGTAACTTCGAGGTTGTTCATTTTTTGCGAATCACTTATCTGATTCAATTGGAATCGAGCCAATGAAAAGTGATTTTTGATTTAATGATAACTTCAGCTTTGCTCATTTTTATCTAATTGCCAGTCTAATTCGATTGGAATCGAGCTAATGAACTGTGGCCTTTGATTTCTTGATAACTTCGGGTTTGTTCATTTTTAGCGAATTGCTAGTCTAATTCGATTGGAATCGAGCAAATAAAAAGTGGCTTTTGATATCATTTTAACTTTGGGGTTGTTCTTTTTTGGCGAATTGCTATTCTAATTCTATTGGAAACGAGCCAATGGAAAGTTGTTTTTGATTTCATGATAACTTCGGGTTTGTTCATTTTTCGTTAATTGTTAGTGTAATTCGATTGGAATTGAACAAATGACTAGATGTTTTTGAGTTTTGTTCATTTTTTACGAATTGCAAGTCTAATTCGGTTGGACTCGAGCCAATGAAAAGTGATTTTTGATTTCATGATAAATTCGGGTTTGTTCGTTTTATCTAATTGCTAGTCTAATTCGATTGGAATTGAGCTAATGAAAAGTGGCTTTTGATTTCATGATAACTTCGGGTTTGTTCATTTTTGGCGAATTGCTAGTCTAATTCGATTGGAATCGAGCAAATGAAAAGTGGTTTTTGAGATTTGTTCGTTTTTTACGAATTGCTAGTCTAATTCGATAGGAATCGAGCCAATTAAAATTGGTTCTTGATTTCGTGATAACTTCGGGTTTGTTTGTTTTTGACCAATTGCTAGTCTAATTCGATTGAAATCGAGCCAATGAAAAGTGATTTTTGATT
>NW_019255815.1:28975-34074 GCF_002742605.1 Olea europaea var. sylvestris | reverse complement strand
ATTTCTAATCTAATTCGATAGGAATCGAGCTAATGAAAAGTGGTTTTTGATTTCAAGATAACTTCGGGTTTGTTCAATTTTTGCAAATTACTAGTCTAACTCGATTGGAATCAAGCCAATGAAATGTGGTTCTTGATTTCATGATAACTTTGGAGTTGTTCATTTTTGGTGAACTGTAAGTCTGATACGATTGTAATCGAGCTAATGAAAAGTGGTTTTTGATTTCATGATCACTTCAGCTTTCTTCATTTTTGGCGAATTGCTAGTCTAAATCGATTGGAATCGAGCCAATGGAAAGTGATTTTTGAGGTTTTTTTCATTTTTTATGAATTGCTAGTCTAATTCGATTGGACTCGAGCCAATGAAAAGCGATTTTTGATTTCATGATAAGTTAAGGTTTGTTCTTTTTTGGCGAATTGCTAGTCTAATTCTATGGAATCGAGCCAATGAAAAGTGGCTATTGTTTTCATGATAACTTCGGGGTTGTTCATTTTTGGCGAATTGCAAGTCTAATTCGATTGGAATTGAGCCAATGAAAAGTGTTCTTTGATTTCATGAGAACTTTGGGTTTGTTCGTTTTTAGCGAATTGCTAGTCTAATTCGATTGGAATTGAGCGAAAGAAAAGTGATTTTTTTTCATTTTTTACGAATTGCTAGACTAATTCGATTGGACTCGAGCCAATGAAAAGTGATTTTTGATTTCATGATAACTTCGAGTTTGTTCCTTTTTGGCTAATTGCTAGTCCAATTCGATTGGAATCGAGCCAATGAAAAGTGGCTTTTGATTTCCTGATAACTTCGGGTTTGTTCATTTTCTGCGAACTGGTAGTCTACCTCGATTGGATTCGAGTCAATGAAAAGTGGTTTTTGATTTCGTGATAACTCCAGGTTTGTTCGTTTTTGGCTAATTTCTAGTTTAATTCGAACGGAATTGAGACAATGAAATGTGATTTTTGATTTCATGATAACTTCGAGTTTGTTCGTTTTTAGCGAATTGCTAGTCTAATTCGATTGCAATCGATCCAATGAAAAGTGTTTTTTGATTTCATGATAACTCTGGGCTTTTACATTTTTGGCGAATTGCTCATCTAATTCGATCAGAATCGAGCCAATAAAAAGTGGTTTTTGATTTCCCGATAACTTCAGGTTTGTTTATTTTTGGCGAATTGCTAGTCTAATTCGATTGGAATCGAGCCAATGAAGAGTAGTTTTTGATTTCATGATAACTTCGGGTTCGTTTGTTTTTGGAGAATTACTAGTCTAACTCGATTGGAATCGAGCCAATGAAAGTAGTTTTTTATTTCATGATAACTTCGGGTTTTTTTTGGCAAATTGCTAGTCTAATTCAATTGGAATCGAGCCAATGAAAAGTGATTTTTGATTTCATGATAACTTCGGGTTCGTTCAATTTTGGCGAATTGCTAGTCTAATTAGATTGGAATCGAGCCAATGAAAAGTTGTTTTTGACTTCATAATAACTTCGGGTTTGTTCGATTTTGGCTAATTGCTGGTCTAATTCGATTGGAATCAAGCCAATGAAAAGTGGTTTTTAATTTTATGATAACTTCGGGTTTATTCATTTTTGGCAAATTGCTAGTCTAACTTGATTGGAATCGAGCCAAGGAAAGTGATTCTTGATTTCATGATAACTTTGGGTTTTTTCGTTTTTTGCGAATTGCTTGCCTAATTCGATTGGAATCGAGCCAATGAAGAGTGGGTTTTGATTTCATGATAACTTCAGGCTCGTTCCTTTTTGGCGAATTGCTAGTCTAACTCAATTGGAATCGAGCCAATGAAAAGTGGATTTTGCGGTTTGTTCAATTTTTACAAATTGCTAGTCTAATTCGATTGGACTCGAGTCAATGAAGAGTGATTTTTGATTTCATTATAACTTCAGGTTTGTTCGTTTTCAGCTAACTACTAGTCTAATATGATTGGAATCGAGCCAATGAAAAGTGGCTTTTGATTTCATGATAAATTCGGGTTTGTTCATTTTTTTCAAATTGCTAGTCTAACTAGATTGGAATCGAGCCAATGAAGTGTGGCTTTTGATTTCATGATAACTTCGGGTTTGTTCAATTTTGGCGAATTGCTAGTTAAACTCGATTGGAATCGAGCCAATGAAAAGTGGTTTTTGATTTCGTGATAACTTCGGGTTTGTTCGCTTTTGGTAAATTGCTAGTCTAATTCGATTGGAATCGAGCCAATGAAAAGTGGTTTTTGATTTCATGATAACTCCACGTTTATTCTATTTTGGCGAATTGCTAGTCTAATTCGATTGGAATTGAGCCAATGAAAAGTGGTTTTTGATTTCATTAAAACTCCAGGTTTGTTCGTTTTTATCAAATTGCTAGTCTACTTCGATTGGAATCGAGCCAATGAAAAGTGGTTTTTGATTTCATGATAACTCCAAGTTCGTTCGTTTTTGGCGAATTGCTTGTCTATTTAGATTGGAATAGAGCCAATGAAAAGTGATTTTTCATTTCAAGATAACACTGCTTTTGTTCGTTTTTGGGGAATTGCTAAGCTGATTCGATTGGAATCAAACCAATGAAAAATGGTTTTTGATTTCATGATAACTTCAAGTTTGCTCGTTTTTGGTGAATTGCTTGTCTATTGCCATTGGAATCGAGGCAATGAAAAGTTGTTTTTGATTTCATGATAACTTCTGGTTTTTTCATTTTTTGGCAAATTGCTAGTCTAACTCGATTGGAATCGAGCCAATGAAAAGTGGTTTTTGATTTTATGATTACTTTGGGTTTATTCATTTTTAGCGAATTGCAAGTCTAATTCGATTGGAATTGAATAAATGAAAAGTGGTTTTTTAGGTTTGTTGATTTTTTACGAATTGCTAGTCTAATTCAATTGGACTCGAGCCAATGAAATGTGATTTTTGATTTCTTGATAACTTTAGGTTTATTCGTTTTTAGCTTACTGCCAGTCTAATTCGATTGGAATCGAGCCAACGAAATGTGGCATGGGATTTAATGATAACTCCGTGTTTGTTCATTTTTGGCGAATTGCTTGTCTAATTCGATTGGAATCGAGCCAATGAAAAGTGGTTTTTGATTTCATGATAACTCCGCGTTTGTTCATTTTTGGAGAATTGCTAGTCTAATTCAATTTGAATCGAGCCAATGAAAAGTGGCTTTTGAATTAACGAAAACTCCGGGTTTGTTCATTTTTAACGAATTGCTAGTCTAATTCGATTAGAATCGAGCCAATGCGAATTAATTTTTGATTTCATGATAACTTCGAGTTTGCTTATTTTTGGCGAATTGCTTGTCTATTTCCATTGGAATCGAGCCAATGAAAAGTGGTTTTTGATTTCATGATAACTTCGGATTTTTCATTTTTGGCAAATTGCTAGTCTAACTCGATTGGAATCGAGCCAATGAAAAGTGATTTTAATTTCATGATAACGTAGGGTCTGTTCATTTTTAGCGAATTGCTTGTCTAATAGGATTGGAATTGAGCAAATGAAAATTGGTTTTTGAAGTTTGCTCATTTTTTACGAATTGCTTGTCTAATTCGATTGGACTCGAGCAAATGAATAGTGATTTTTGATTTCATGATAACTTCGGGGCCGTTCGTTTTTTGTGAATTGCTAGTCTAACTCGATTGGAATCGAACCAATGAAAAGTGGTTTTTGAGGTTTGTTCATTTTTTACGAATTGCTAGTCTAATTCGATTGGACTCGAGCCAATGAAATGTGATTTTTGATTTCATGATAACTTCGGGTTTGTTCGTTTTTGACGAATTGGTAGTCTAATTCGATTGGAATCAGCTAATGAAAAGTGCCTTATGATCTCATGATAACTTCGGGTTTGTTCGTTTTTGGTGAATTGCTAGTCTAATTCGATTGCAATCGAGCAAATGAAAAGTGGTTTTTGAGGTTTGTTCGTTTTTTACGAATTTCTAGTCTAATTCGATTGGACTCGAGCCAACGATAAGTGATTTTTGATTTTATGATAACTTCGGGTTTGTTTATTTTTGGCGAATTGCTAGTCTAATTCGATTGGAGTCGAGCCAATAAAAATTGGCTTTTGATTTCATGATAACTTCGGGGTTGTTCGTTTTTGGCGAATTGCGAGTCTAATGCGATTGGAATCGAGACAATGAAAAGTGGTTCTTGATTTCTTGATAACTTTGGGTTGGTTCATTTTTGGCAAATTGCTAGTCTGATTCGATTGGAATCGAGCCAATGAAAAGTGGTTTTTGATTTCTTAATAGCATCGGATTTGTTCGTTTTCGTCGAATTGCTAGTCTAACTCGATTGGAATCGAGCCAATGAAAAGTGGTTTTTGGGGTTAGTTCATTTTTTAAGAATCGCTAGTCTAATTCGATTGGACTCGAGCCAATGAAAAGTGGTTTATGATTTCATGATAACTTCGAGTTCGTTCGTTTTTGGCGGATTGCTAGTCTAATTCAATTGGAATCGCGCCAACGAAAAGTGGCTTTTGATTTCATGATAACTTCGGGGTTGTTCATTTTTGGCGAATTGCCAGCCTAATTCGATTGGAATCGAGCCAATGAAAAGTGGTTTTTGATTTCATGATAACTTCAAGGTTTTTTTCCATTTTGGCGAATTGCTAGTCTAATTTGATTGGAATCGAACCATTGAAAAAGGGCCTTTGATTTCATGATAACGTTGGGTCTGTTCATTTTTGGCCAATTGCTAGTCTAATTCGATTGAAATCGAGCCAATGAAAGTGGTTTTTAATTTCATGATAACTCCGAGTTTTGTTCGTTTTTGGCAAATTGCTAGTCTAATTCGATCGGAATCGAGCCAATGAAAAGTGGTTTTTGATTTCATGATAACTTCGAATTTGTTTATTTTTGGGGAATTGCTAGTCTAATTCGATTGCAGTCGAGCCAATGAAAAGTGGTTCTTGATTTCGCGATAACTCCAGGCTTTTTCATTTATGGTGAATTGCTCCTCCAATTCGATCGGAATCGAGCTAATGAAAAGTGGTTTTTGATTTCACGATAACTACGAGTTTGTTCGTTTTTGGCGAATTTCTAGTCTAATTCGATTGGGATCGAGGCAATGAAGAGTGGTTTTTTATTTCATCATAAATTCGGGTTTGTTTATTTTT
>NW_019255815.1:0-14666 GCF_002742605.1 Olea europaea var. sylvestris | reverse complement strand
TTGGCGAATTGCTAGTCTAATTCGATCGGAATCGAGCCAATGAAAGTGGTTTTTGATTTCATGATAACTTCAAGTTTGTTCATGTTTGGCGAATTGCTTGTCTAATTCAATTGCAATCGAGCCAGTAAAAAGTGGTTTTTGATTTCATGATAATTTCGAGTTTTTTCATTTTTGCGGAATTACTCCTCCATTTCAATCGGAATCGAGCCAATGAAAAATGGTTTTTGATTTCATGATAACTTCGGGTTTGCTCGTTCTTGACGAATTGCTAGTCTAATTTGATTGGAATCGAGCCAATGAAGAATGGTTTTTGATTTCATGATAACTTCGGGTTAGTTTGTTTTTGGCGAATTGCTAGTCTAACTCAATTGGAATCGAGCCAATGAAAAGTGGTTTTTGATTTCATGATAACTCCAGGTTTGCTTTTTTGGCAAATTGCTAGTCTAATTCAATTAGAATCGACCCAATAAAAAGTGGTTTTTGATATCATGATAACTCCGGGTTCGTTCATTTTTGGCGAACAGCTAGTCTAATTAGATTGGAATCGAGCCAATGAAAAGTGGTTTTTGATTTCATGATAACTTCGGGTTTTTTCTTTTTTGGTGAATTGCTAGTCTAACTCGATTGGAATCGAGCCAATGAAATGTGCTTTTTGAGGTTTTTTCATTTTTTACGAATTGCAAGTCTAATTCGATTGGACTCGAGCCAATGAAAAGTGGTTTTTGATTTCATGATAGCTTCATGTTTGTTCGTTTTTGGCGAATTACTAGTCTAATTCGATTGGAATCGGGCCAGCGAAAAGTGGCTTTTGATTTCATGATAACTTCGGGGTTGTCCATTTTTGGCGAATTGCTAGTCTAATTCGATTGGAATCGAGGCAATGAAAAGTTGTTCTTGATTTCGTAATAACTTTGGGTTTGTTCGTTTTTGGCGAATTGCTAGTCTAATTCGATTGGAATTGAGCCAATGAAAAGTGGTTTTTTATTTCATGATAACTTCGGGGTTGTCCATTTTCGGCGAATTGCTAGTCTAATTCGATTGGAATCGAGGCAATGAAAAGTTGTTCTTGATTTCGTAATAACTTTGGGTTTGTTCGTTTTTGGCGAAATGCTAGTCTAATTCGATTGGAATCGAGCCAATGAAATGTGCTTTTTGAGGTTGTTTCATTTTTTACGAATTGCAAGTCTAATTCGATGGGACTCGAGCCAATGAAAAGTGGCTTCTGATTTCATGATAACTTCGGGGTTGTCCATTTTCGGCGAATTGCTAGTCTAATTCGATTGGAATCAAGGCAATGAAAAGTTGTTCTTGATATCATGATAACTTCGGGTTTGTTCGATTTTGATGAATTGCGAGTCCAATTCGATTGGAATCGAGTCAATGAAAAGTGGTTTTTGATTTCATGACAACTCCGGGTTTGTTAGATTTTGGAGAATTGCTAGTCTAATTCGATTGGAATCGACCCAATGAAAAGTGGTTTTTGATTTCATGACAACTCTGGGTTTGTTCAGTTTGGGTGAGTTGCTAGTCTAATTTGATTGCAATCGAGTCAATGAAAAGTGGTTTTTGATTTCATGATAACTTCGGGCTTGTTCGTTTTTGGCGAATTGCTAGTCTAATTAGATCGGAATCAAGCTAATGAAAAGTGATTTTTGATTTTACGATAACTTCAAGTTTGTTCGTTTTTGGAGAATTACTTGTCTAATTAGATTGCAATCGAGCCAGTGAAAAGTGGTTTTTGATTTCATGATAACTTCGAGTGTTTGTCATTTTTGGCGAATTACTCCTCTATTTCAATCGAAATAGAGCCAATGAAAAATGGTTTTTGATTTCACGATAACTTCAGGTTTGCTCGTTCTTGGCGAATTGTAATTTGATTCGAATCGAGCCAATGAAGAGTGGTTTTTGATTTCATGATAACTTCGGGTTAGTTTATTTTTGGCGAATTGCTAGTCCAACTCAATTGGAAATAGCCAATGAAAAGTGGTCTTTGATTTCATGATAACTCCAAGTTTGTTTTTTTTTGTCAAATTGATAATCTAATTCGATTAGAATCGAGCCAATGAAAAGTGGTTTTCTATTTCATGATAACTCTGGGTTCGTTCGTTTTTGGCGAACTGCTAGTCTAATTAGATTGGAATCGACTCAATGAAAACTGATTTTTGATTTCATGATAACTACGGGTTTGTTCGATTTTGGCGAATTGCTTGTCCAATTCGATTGGACTCGAGCCAATGAAAAGTGGTTTTTCATTTCATGCTAACTTCGGGTTTGTTCGTTTTTAGCAAATTGCTAGTCTAATTGGATTAGAATCGAGCCAATGAAAAGTGGTTTTTGATTTCATGATAACTTCGGGTTTATTTATTTTCGGCGAGTTGCTAGTCTAATTCGATTGGAATCGAGCCAATGAAAAGTGATTTTTGATTTCATGATAACTTCGGGTTTGTTGGTTTTTGGTGAATTGCTAGTCTAACCCGATTGGAATCGAGCCAATGAAAAGTGGCTTTTGAGGCTTTTTCATTTTTTAAGAATTGCTAGTCTAATTCGATTGGATTCGAGCCAATGAAAAGTAGTTTTTGATTTCATGATAGCTTCAGGTTCGTTCATTTTTGGCGAATTGCTTGTCTAATTCGATTGGGATCGAGCTAATGAAAAATGGCTTTTGATTTCATGATAACTTTGGGGTTGTTCGTTTTTGGCAAATTGCAGGTCTAATTCGATTGGAATCGATCCAATGAAAAGTGGTTTTTGATTTCATGATAACTTCGGGTTTGTTCGATTTTGGCGAATTGGTAGTCCAATTCGATTGGAATCGAGCGAATGAAAAGTGGTTTTTTATTTCATGATAACTCCGAGGTTTGTTCATTTTTGGCTAATTGCTAGTCTAATTCGATTGCAATCGAGCCAATGAAAAGTGATTTTTGATTTCATGATAACTTCGTATTTTTTCATTTTTGGCAAATTGCTAGACCAACTCGATTGGAATAGAGCCAATGAAAAGTGGTTTTTGATTTCATGATAACCTTGGGTTTATTCATTTTTGGCGAATCACTAGTCTAATTCGTTTGGAATCGAGCCAATGAAAAGTGGTTTTTGATTGCTAGTCTAACTTCGGGTTTGTTCTTTTTTGGTGAATTGCTAGTCTTACTCGATTGGAATCTAGCGAATGGAAAGTGGTTTCAGATTTTGTGATAACTTCGATTTTTGTTCATTTTTTGGCGAATTGCGAGTCTAATTTGAATGGAATCGAGCCAATGAAAAGTGGTTTTTGATTTCATGATAACTTCGAGTTTGTTTGTTTTTGGCGAATTGTGAGTCTAATTCGATTGGAATCGAGCCAATGAAAAGTGGCTTTTGATTTCATGTTAATTTCGAGGTTGTTCATTTTCGGCGAGTTGCTAGTCTAATTCGATTGGAATCGAGCCAATGAAAAGTGGTTCTTGATTTCATGATAACTTTGGGTTTGTTCATTTTTGGCGAATTCCTAGTCTAATTCGATTGTAATAGAGCCAATGAAAAATGGTTTTTGATTTCTTGATAACATCGGGTTTGTTCGTTTTTGGTGAATTGCTAGTCTAACTCGATTGGAATCGAGCCAATGAAAAGTGGGTTTTGAGGTTTTTTTATTTTTTACGAATTGCTAGTCTAATTCGATTGGACTTGAGTCAATGAAAAGTGATTTTTGATTTTATGATAACTTCGGGTTTGTTCATTTTTGTCGAATTGCTAGTCTAATTTGATTTGAATCGTGCCAATGAAAAGTGGCTCTTGATTTCATGATAACTTCGGGGTTGTTCATTTTTTGCGAACTGCTAGTCTAATCTGATTGGAATTGAGCCAATGAAAAGTGGTCTTTGATTTCATGATAACTTCAGGGTTGTTCGTTTTTAGAGAATTGCTAGTCTAATTCGATTGGAATTGAGCAAATGAAAAGTGGTTTTTGAGGTTTGTTCATTTTTTACGAATTGCTAGTCTAATTCGATTGGACTCGAGCCAATGAAAATCGATTTTTGATTTCATGATAAATACGGGTTTTTTCATTTTTAGCTAATTGCTAGTCTAATTCGATTGGAATCGAGCTAATGAAAAGTGGCTTTTGATTTAATGATAACTTCGGGTTTGATCGTCTTCTGCAGATTGCTAGTCTAACTGGATTGGAATCGACCCAATGAAAAGTGGTTTTTGATTTCGCGATAACTTAGAGTTTGTTTGTGTTTGGCGAATTGCTTGTCTAATACGATTGGAATCGAGCCAATGAAAAGTGGTTTCTGATTTCATGATAACTCCGCGTTTGTTCAATTTTTGGCGAATTACAAGTCTAATTCGATTCGAATCGAACCAATGAAAATTGGTTTTTGATTTCATGAAGATTCTGGGTTTGTTCCTTTTTAGCGAATTGCTAGTCTAATTCGATTGAAATCTAGCCAATGTATAGTGGTTTTGGATTTCACAATTACTTCGGGTTTGTTCGTTTCTTACGAATTTCTAGCCTAATCCGATTGGAATAGAGCCAATGAAAAGTGGATTTTGATTTCATGATAACACTGGGTTTGTTCATTTTTTGGCAAATTGCTAGTCTAATTCGATTGGAATCGAGCCAATGAAAAGTGGTTTTTGATTTCGTGATAACTCTGGGTTTGTTCGTTTTTGGAGAGTTGCTAGCCTAATTCAATTGGAATCGAGCCAATGAAAAGTGGTTTTTGATTTCATGATAACTCCGGGTTTGTTCGTTTTTGGGGAGTTGCTAGCCTAATTCAATCGAAATTGAGCCAATCAAAAGTGGTTTTTGATTTCATGATAACTTCAGGTTTGCTAATTTTTTGCGAATTGCTAGTCTAATTCGATTTCAATCGAGCCAATCAAAAGTGATTTTTGATTTCATGATAACTTTGGGTTTGTTCATTTTTGGCAAATTGCTAGTCTAACTCGATTGCAATAGAGCCAATGAAAAGTGCTTTTTGATTTCTTGATAACTTAGGGTTTGTTCTTTTTTGACGAATTGCTAGTCTAATTCGATTGGAATCGAGCCAAGGAAAAGTGGTTTTTGATTTCATGATAATTTCAAGTTTGTTCGTTTTTGGCGATTTGCTAGTCTAACTCGATTGAAATCGAGCCAATGAAAAGTGGTTTATGATTTCATGTTAACTTTGGGTTTGTTCATTTTTGGCGACTTACTAGTCTAATTCTATTGGAATCAAGCAAATGAAAAGTAGTTTTTGAGGTTTTTTCTTTTTTACGAATTGCTAGCCTAATTCGATTGGACTCGGGCAAATGATAACTTCAGGTTTGTTCATTTTTGGCGAATTGTAGTCTAATTCGGTTGGAATCGAGCCAGTGAAAAGTGACTTTTGACTACATGATAACTTCGGGGTTGCTCATTTTCAGCGAATTGCTAGTATAATTCTATTGGAATTGAGCCAATGAAAAGTGGTTTTCGATTTCATGATAACTCCGGGTTTGTTCATTTTTGGCGAATTGCTAGTCTAAATCGTTTGGTATCTAGCCATTGAAAAGTAGTTTTTGATTTCATGATAACATCGGGTTTGTTCATTTTTGGCGAATTGCTAGTCTAATTCGATTGGAATCGAGCAAATGAAAAGTTATTTTTGAGGTTTGTTCTTTTTACGAATTGCTAACCAAATTCTATTGGACTTGAGCCAATGAAAAATGATTTTTAATTTCACGATAACTTCGGGTTTGTTCGTTTTTGGCGAATTGTAGTCTAATTCCATTGGAATTGAGCCAATGAAAAGTGACTTTTGATTACATGATAACTTCGGGGTTGTTCATTTTTGGCGAATTGCTAGTGTAATTCGATTGGAATCGAGCCAATGAAAAGTGGTTTCATGATAACTCAGGGTTTGTTCATTTTTGACGAATTGCTAGTCTAATTCGATTGGTATTGAGCCATTGAAAAGTAGTTTTTGATTTCATGATAAAATCGAGTTTGTTCGTTTTTGGCGAATTGCTAGTCTAATTCGATTGGAATCGAGCCAATGAAAAGTGGTTTTTGATTTCATGATAACTTTGGGTTTGTTCGATTTTTACGAATTGCTAGTCTAGTTCGATTGGACTCGAGGCAATGAAAAGTGGTTTTTGATTTCATGATAACTTCGGGTTTGTTCGTTTTTCAAGAATTGCTAGTCTAACTAGATTGGAATCGAGGCAATGAAAAGTGGTTTTTGATTTCGTGATAACTTCGGGTTTGTTCGTTTTTAGCGAATTGCTAGTCCAATTCGATTGGAATCGAGCCAATGAAAAGTGGTTTTCGATTTCTCGATAACTCCGGGTTTGTTCATTTGTAGCGAATTGCTAGTCGAATTCGATTGTAATAGAGCCAATGAAAAGTCGTTATCGATTTCATGAAAACTCCGGGTTCGTTCGTTTTTGGCGAATTGCTTGACTAACTCGATTGGAATCGAGCCAATGAAAAGTGGTTTTTGATTTCTTGATAACATCGGGTTTGTTCTTTTTGGCGAATCGCTAGCCTAATTCGATTGGAATCGAGCAAATGAAATGTTGTTTTTGAGGTTCGTTAATTTTTTACGAATTGCTAGCCTAATTCGATTGGACTCGAGCCAATAAAAAGTGGTTTTTAATTTAACGATAACTTCGGGTTTGTTCATTTTCGACGAATTGTAGTCTAATTCGATTGGAATCGAGCCAATGAAAAGTGACTTTTGATTACATGATAACTTCGGGGTTGTTCATTTTTGGCGAATTGCTAGTCTAATTCAATTGGAATCGAACGAATGAAAACTGGTTTTTGATTTCATGATAACTCCGGGTTTGCTCATTTTTGGCGAATTGCTAGTGTAATTCGAATGGTATTGAGCCATTGAAAAGTAGTTTTTGATTTCATAATAACATCTGGTTTGTTCTTTTTTAGCGAATTGCTAGTCTAATTCAATATTCGATTGGAATCAAGCCAATGAAAAGTGGGTTTTTGAGTTCATGATAACTTCGGGTTTGTTCATTTTTGGCGAATCGCTAGTCCAACTCGATTGGAATCGAGCCAATGAAAAGTGGTTTTTGATTTCACGATAACTTCGGGTTTGTTCATTTTTAGTGAGTTTGTAGTCTAATTCGATTGGAATCGAGCCAACGAAAAGTGGTTTTCGATTTCATGATAACTTCAGGTTTGTTCATTTTTGGCGAATTGCTAGTCTAAGTCGATTGGAATCGAGCCAATGAAAAGTGGTTTTTGATTTCATGAAAACTCCGGGTTCGTTCGTTTTTGGCGAATTGCTAGTCTAACTCGATTGGAATCGAGCCAATGAAAAGTGCTTTTTGATTTCATGATAACTTCGGGTTTGTTCTTTTTGGCGAATTGCTAGTCTAATTCGATTGGAATCGAGCCAATGAAAAGTGCTTTTTGATTTCATGATAACTTCGGGTTTGTTCATTTTTGGCGAATTGCTAGTCTAACTCGATTGGAATCGAGCCAATGAAAAGTGCTTTTTGATTTCATGATAACTTCGGGTTTGTTCATTTTTGGCGAATTGCTAGTCTAACTCGATTGGAATCGAGCCAATGAAAAGTGCTTTTTGATTTCATGATAACTTCGGGTTTGTTCATTTTTGGCGAATTGCTAGTCTAACTCGATTGGAATCGAGCCAATGAAAAGTGCTTTTTGATTTCATGATAACTTCGGGTTTGTTCATTTTTGGCGAATTGCTAGTCTAACTCGATTGGAATCGAGCCAATGAAAAGTGCTTTTTGATTTCATGATAACTTCGGGTTTGTTCATTTTTGGCGAATTGCTAGTCTAACTCGATTGGAATCGAGCCAATGAAAAGTGCTTTTTGATTTCATGATAACTTCGGGTTTGTTCATTTTTGGCGAATTGCTAGTCTAACTCGATTGGAATCGAGCCAATGAAAAGTGCTTTTTGATTTCATGATAACTTCGGGTTTGTTCATTTTTGGCGAATTGCTAGTCTAACTCGATTGGAATCGAGCCAATGAAAAGTGCTTTTTGATTTCATGATAACTTCGGGTTTGTTCATTTTTGGCGAATTGCTAGTCTAACTCGATTGGAATCGAGCCAATGAAAAGTGCTTTTTGATTTCATGATAACTTCGGGTTTGTTCTTTTTGGCGAATTGCTAGTCTAATTCGATTGGTATCGAGCCATTGAAGAGTAGTTTTTGATTTCATGATAACATCTGGTTTGTTCGTTTTTAGCGAATTGCTAGTCTAATTCGAATGGAATCGAGCCAATGAAAAGTGGTTTTTGATTTCATGAAACCTCCGGGTTCGTTCGTTTTTGGCGAATTGCTTGACTAACTCGATTGGAATCGAGCCAATGAAAAGTGGTTTTTGATTTCTTGATAACATCGGGTTTGTTCTTTTCGGAGAATCGCTAGTCTAATTCGATTGGAATCGAGCAAATGAAATGTTGTTTTTGAGGTTTGTTCATTTTTTACGAATTGCTAGCCTAATTCGATTGGACTCGAGGCAATAAAAACTAGTTTTTAATTTCACGGTAACTTCGGGTTTGTTCTTTTTCGGCGAATTGTTGTCTAATTCAATTGGAATCGAGCCAATGAAACTAATTCGATTGGAATTGAACCAATGAAAGGAGGTTTTTGATTTCATGATAACTCCGGGTTTGTTCATTTTTGGCGAATTACTAGTCTAATTCGAATGGTGTCGAGCCATTGAAAAGTAGTTTTTGATTTCATAATAACATCTGGTTTGTTCATTTTTAGCGAATTGCTAGTGTAATTCGATTGGAATCGAGCCAATGAAAAGTGGTTTTCGATTTCATGATAACTCTGGGTTTGTTCATTTTTGGCGAATTGCGAGTCGAATTCGATTGTAATAGAGCCAATGAAAAGTGGTTTTTGATTTCATGAAAACTCCGTGTTTGTTCATTTTTGGCGAATGGCTTGACTAACTCGATTGGAATCGAGCTAATGAAAAGTGGTTTTTGATTTCATGATAACATCGGGTTTGTTCTTTTTGGCGAATTGCTAGTCTAATTAGATTGGAATCGAGCAAATGAAATGTTGTTTTTGAGGTTTGTTCATTTTTTACGAATTGCTGGCCTAATTCGATTGGACTCGAGCCAATAAAAGTGGTTTTTAATTTCATGATAACTTTGGGTTTGTTCGTTTTTGGCGAATTGTAGTCTAATTCCATTGGAATCGAGCCAATGAAAAGTGACTTTTGAATACATGATAACTTCGGGGTTGTTCATTTTTGGCGAATTGCTAGTCTAATTCGATTGGAATCGAGCCAATGAAAAGTGGTTTTTGATTTCATGATGACTTCGGGTTTGTTCATTTTTGACGAATTGCTAGTCTAATTCGATTGGTATCGAGCCATTGAAAAGTAGTTTTTGATTTCATGACAACATCTGGTTTGTTTGTTTACGACGAATTGCTAGTCTAATTCGATTGGTATCGAGCCATTGAAAAGTAGTTTTTGATTTCATGACAACATCTGGTTTGTTTGTTTACGACGAATTGCTAGTCTAATTCGATTGGTATCGAGCCATTGAAAAGTAGTTTTTGATTTCATGACAACATCTGGTTTGTTTGTTTACGACGAATTGCTAGTCTAATTCGATTGGTATCGAGCCATTGAAAAGTAGTTTTTGATTTCATGACAACATCTGGTTTGTTTGTTTACGACGAATTGCTAGTCTAATTCGATTGGTATCGAGCCATTGAAAAGTTGGTTTGGATTTCATGATAACTTCGGGTTTGGTCATTTTTGGCAAATTGCTTGTCTAATTCGATTGAAATTGAGCTAATGAAAAGTGATTTTTTATTTCATAATAACTTTAGGTTTTTTCGTTTTTGGCCAAATTGCTAGTCTAATTCGATTGGAATCCAGCCAACGAAAAGTGGTTTTTTTATTTCTTGATAACTTCGGGTTTTTTCATTTTTGGCGAATTGCTAGTCTAATTCGATTGGAATCGAGCCAATGAAAAGTGGGCCCCGATTTCATGATAACTTCGGGTTTGTTCATTTTTGACGAATTGCTAGTCTAATTCGATTGGAATCGGCCAATGAAAAATGGATTTTGATTTCATGACAACCTCGGGTTTGTTCCTTTTTAACTAATTGCTAGTCTAATTCGATTAGAATCGAGCCAATGAAAAGTGGTTTTTTATTTCATGATAACTTCGGGTTTTTTTCATTTTTGGCGAATTGCTATTCTAATTCGATTAGAATCGAGCTAGTAAAATGTGGGTATTGATTTCTGGATAACTTCGGGTTAGTTCATTTTTGGCGAATTGCTAGTATGATTCGATTGGAATCGAGCTAATGAAAAGTGGTTTTTGGTTTCATGATAACTTCGGGTTTGTTCGTTTTTTACGAAATGCTAGTCTAATTCGTTTGGAATCGAGCCTATAAAAAGTAGGTTTTGATTTCACGATGACTTTCCGTTTGTTTGTTTTTGGGGAGTTGCTAGTCTAATTCGATTGGAATCGAGCCAACGAAAAGTTATTTTTTATTTCTTAACAACTTTGGATTTTTTCGTTCTTAGCGAATTGCTAGTCTAATTCGATTGGAATCGGGCCAACGAAAAGTGGATTTTGTTTCCATGAGAACTTCAGGTATGTTCATTTTTGGCAAATTGCTAGTCTAATTCGATTGAAATCGAGCCAATGAAAAGTGGTTTTTTATTTCATGATGACTTCGAGTTTTTTCATTATTGGGGAATTTCTATTCTAATTCGATTGGAGGCGATCCAATGAAAAGTGGGTTTTGATTTCATGATAAAACCAGGTTTGTTCATTTTTGGCGAATTGCTAGTCTAATTAGAATGGAATTGAGCCAATGAAAAGGGGTTTTTGGTTCATGATAACTTCGGGTTTATTCGTTTTTGGCGAATTGCTAGTCTAATTCTTTGGGAATCGAGCCAACGAAATGTCATTTTTGATTTCATGATGACTTCGTGTTTGTTCGTTTTTGGCAAATTGCAAGTCTAATTCGATTGGAATTGAGCATCAAAGTGGCTTTTGATTTCATGGTTACTTCTGGTTTGTTCATTTTTGGTGAATTGCTTGTCTAATTCGATTGGAATCGAGCCAATAAAAGTGGTTTTTGATTTCTTGATAACTTTCGATTTGTTCATTTTTGGCCGGTTGTTAGTCTAATTCGTTTGGAATCGAGACAATAAAAAATGGTTTTTTTATTTCATGATGACTTTGGGTTTGTTCGTTTTTATTGAATTGCTAGTCTAATTCGATTGGAATCGAGCCAATGAAAAGTTGGTTTAGATTTCACGAAAACTTCAGGTTAGTTCGTTTTTGGCGAATTGCTAGTCTAATTCGATTGAAATCAAGCCAATGAAAAGTCATTTTTTATTTCATGATAACTTCGGGTTTTTTCATTTTTTGTGAATTGCTTGTCAAATTCAATTGGAATCGAGCCAATGAAAAGTGGCTTTTGATTTCATGATGACTTCGGGTTTGTTCATTTTTGGTGAATTACTAGTCTAATTCGATTGGAATCGAGCCAATGAAAAGTGGCTTTTGATTTCTTGGTTACTTCTGGTTTGTTCATTTTTGGCGAATTGTTAGTCCGATTCGATCGGAATCGAGCCATTGAAAAGTTGGTTTGGATTTCGTGATAACTTCGGGTTTGGTCATTTTTGGCGAATTGCTTGTCTAATTCGATTGAAATCGAGCCAATGAAAAGTGGTTTCTTATTTCATGATTACTTCGGGTTTTTTTTTTGTTTTTGGCCAAACTGCTAGTCGAATTCGATTGGAATCTAGCCATTGAAAAGTGATTTTTTATTTCATGATAACTTCGGGTTTTTTCATTTTTGGTGAATTGCTAGTCTAATTTGATTGGAATCGAGCCAATGAAAAGTGGGTCTCGATTTCATGATAACTTCGGATTTGTTCATTTTTGGCGAATTGCTAGTCTATTTCGATTGGAATCGAGCCAACGAAAAATGGATTTTGATTTCATGAAAACTTTGGGTTTGTTCGTTTTTAACAAATTGCTAGTCTAGTTCGATTAGAATCGAGCCAATGAAAAGTGGTTTTTTATTTCATGATAACTTTGGGTTTTTTTCATTTTTGACGAATTGCTATTCTAATTCGATTAGAATCAAGCTATTGAAATGTGGGTTTTGATTTCCTGATAACTTCGGGTTTGTTCATTCTTGGCGAATTGTTAGTCTGATTCGATTGGAATCGAGCCAATGAAAATTGGTTTTTGGTTTAATGATAACTTCGGGTTTGTTCATTTTTTGCAAAATGCTAGTCTAATTCGTTTGGAATCGAGCCTATAAAAAGTTGGTTTTGATTTCACGATGACTTTGGGTTTGTTTGTTTTTGGCGAATTGCTAGTCTAATTCGATTGGAATCGAGCCAATGAAAAGTGGTATTTCATTTCATGATAAGTTCGGGTTTGTTCGTTTTTGGCGAATTCCTAGTCTAATTTGATTGGAATTGAGCCAATGAAAAGTGGTTTTTGATTTCATGATAACTTCGGGTTTGTTCATTTTTCGCGAATTGCTAGTCTAATTCAATTGGAATGGAACCAATGAAAAGCCGGTTTTCACTTCATAATAACTTCGGGTTTGTTCATTTTTGGCGAATTACGAGTCTAAATCGATTGGAATCGAGCCAATGAAAAGTGGATTTTCATATCATGATTAATTCGTGTTTGTTCATTTTGGTAAATTTCTAGTCTAATTCGATTGGAATCTAGCTAACGAAAAGTGGTTATTGATTTCCTGATAACTTCGGGTTTGTTCAGTTTTGGCGAATTACTAGTCTAATTCCATTGGAATCGAGCCAATGAAAAGTGATTTTTGATTTCATGATAACTCAGGGTTTGTTCTTTTTTGGCGAATTGCTAGTCTAATTCGATTGGAATCGAGCCACTGAAAAGTGGTTTTTGAGTTCATGATAACTTCGGGTTTGTTCTTTTTTGGCGAATTCCTAGTCTAATTCGATTGGAATCTAGCCAATGAAAAGTGGTTTTTCATTTCATGATAACTTCGGGTTTGTTCATTTTTGGCGAATTGCTAGTCTATATTCATTGGAATCGAGCCAAAGAAAAGTGATTTTTAATTTCATGATAACTTTGGGTTTGTTCATTTTTGGCAAATTACTAGTCTAAATCGATTGGAATCGAGCCAATGAAACGTTGCTTTTGATTTCATGATAACTTAGGGTTTGTTCGGTTTTGGCGAATTGCTAGTCTAATTCAATTGGAATCGAGCCAAAGAAAAGTGGTTTTTAATTTCATGGTAACTTCGTTCTTGTTCAGTTTTAGCGAATAGCTTTTCTGAATCGATTGGAATCGAGCAATAGAAAACTAGCTTTCGATTTCATGATATCCTCGGGTTTTTTCGTTTTGACGAATTGGTTGTCTAATTCTATTGGAATACAACCAGTGAAAAGTGATTTTTGATTTAACGATAAGATCGGATTTGTTCACTTTTGGCAAATTGCTAGTCTGATTTGATTGGAATTTGAGCCAATGAAAAGTGGTTTTTGATTTCAAGATAACTTCGGGTTTGTTCATTTTTGGGGAATTGGTAGTCTAATTCCATTGGAATCGAGCTAATGAAAAGTTGTTTTTGATTTCATGATAACTTCGAGTCTGTTCATTTTTGGCGAATTGCTAGTCTAATTCGATTGAAATCGAGCCAATGAAAAGTGGTTTTTGAGTTCATGATAACTTCGAGTTTGTTCTTTTTGGCGAATTGCTAGTCTAAATCAATTGGAATCCAACTAATGAAAAGTGGTTTTTGATTTAATGATAACTTCGGGTTTGATCGTTTTTGGCGAATTGCTAGTCTAATTTCATTGGAATTGAGCTAATGAAAAGTGGTTTTTGATTTCATGATAACTTCGGGTTTGTTTGTTTTTGGTGAATTGCTAGTCTAATTCGATTGGAATCGAATCAATGAAAAGTTGTTTTTGATTTCAAGATAACTTCGGGTTTGTTTTAAAAGTTGTTTTTGATTTCAAGATAACTTCGGGTTTGTTCATTTTTTGCGAATTGCTAGTCTAAATTGATTGGAATCGAGCTAAAGAAAAGTTGTTTTTAATTTCATGATAATTTCGGTTTGTTCATTTTTGGCAAATTGCTAGTCTAAATCGATTGGAATCGAGCCAATGAAACTTGGCTTTTGATTTGATGATAACTTAGGGTTTGTTCGATTTTGGCGAATTACTAGTCTAATTCGGTTGGAATAGACTCAAAGAAAAGTGGTTTTTCATTTCATGATAACTTCTAGCTTGTTCAATTTTAGAGAATAACTTTTCTAAATCGATTGGAATCGAGCAATTGAAAACTGGCTTTCGATTTCATGATATCTTCGGGTTTGTTCGTTTTGACGAATTGGTAGTCTAATTCTATTGTAATACAGCTAATGAAAAGTGATTTTTGATTTAATGATAAGTTCGGATTTGTTCATTTTTGGCGAATTGCTAGTCTAATTTGAATGGAATTGAGCCAATGAATAGTGGTTTTTTATTTCACGATAACTTCGGGTTTGTTCATTTTTCGCGAATTGCTAATCTAATTCGATTGGAATGGAGCCAATTTAAAGCGGTTTTTCATTTCATAATAACTTTGGGATTGTTCATTTTTTGCAAATTGCGAGTATAAATCAATTGGAATCGAGCCAATGAAAAGTGGATTTTCATTTTAGGAATAATTCGTGTTTGTTCATTTTGG
>NW_019255814.1:0-1149 GCF_002742605.1 Olea europaea var. sylvestris | reverse complement strand
CGATCGAATTCTACCAGTAGTACCGCAAAGCGGTTAATGTTAACATTGATATTGAACATTGGTCGGGTGCACCGGTCCCCCACATCCCATTTCCCACTCACACCTTCATGGCATAGACATATATCCCGTAACAAAAACATTTGGGACATATCTTTAAACATTCATTGAGTCATGAATTGGGAAACATTTTATTAGTTGAAACTTCATATATGCTTATGGATGCATTGACGTGTATGAGTAGGCACGAAACATTCATGTCACAAAATGTAATAATTAAGCATCATGATCACATAAGAGCAAAATTTTGTAATACATTCTTACATTTAATATTATTACGTGTCATGAAGACAAAGTGGAGGTTTACTTACATGAAATCCTTAGCAATTTGCTCTTAGAATGGAAAGTGGAGATGTTCAAAGCTACCCAAAAAAGTCGACGTGCCAAAAGTCCTAGTTTATTATCATTGATTAAAAGACTCTCACATATTATACATATATAATCACATTTGTGGGGCCATTATCGAATAATAGACATTAGCAGCCAAATAGTTATGACATCCATTTAAAAGTCAAATTTCAAAGGCTCCAATAATTAATTTATACCAAGATCTGTATGATTTATTTAAGTAAAATAGAAGTCACTAAAGAAAGACTACTACAAGGTTGACAAGAATGAGTAGATAAATCATATCAACTTGTAAGTAAATCACATGATAGCAATCAAGGATTCACCCTAGCACACTTTATCTGTTGTTACCAATAATTTACAGCTACAAATTATATCTATGTTATTCCATATACAATTTAGTTGTAAAAATTAGTGGTGGACATACTTGAATATCTTGAGCTAATCTTAGAAGTTATTTGCAGGTAATAAATGAATAATTAACATAGAAGAAGATTACCTATTTGCCCAAAAATTCTTATTTTATTAAACGTCTTGATAGAATTACTCGTACTAGCCATGTAAATAAGAGAATAAAATTTATGTAACTGATGCAAAGAGTAGTATCGTCAATGTTTAATTAGGAATACATTTTATAATCTCTATTTATGGAGTAAGTTATCAGAAGCCAATATCTATAACAAAAATATATATAAAAATGGCCAAATGCCACAAATTAGTAAATAAAACAATAAATAAATATTA
>NW_019255813.1:0-1149 GCF_002742605.1 Olea europaea var. sylvestris | reverse complement strand
GCTTCATGAGGTATTATTGTGTCCTTTCTTATACCACTTCAAAACGATCGTAAAATTTCTTGGTAATAGAATAGGGTGCAAGAGTATGTTTGAGCCCCAATTTTTGTTGCATCTTAGTTTTTTAATACTAAATTTTTTGAGAACGTGATTAAAAGGTAGGAAAAATTCTTAAAATTATGTGTAAAAACTTTATTATAAAATATGAGGTTGAAAATAAATTTGAGAAAAAAATAAACTCAAGCTCTTAATGTCCAATTTGTGGTTTAGGGTTAGTTCCATGGGCACGAACATGCAAAACGCATTAGTGCAAAAAATTGAACTTGCTAAATGAGAAAAATGTACTATATATGAAGTGCACAAATTGAAGAAAATTAAATATAGTAAGCTCCTATTTGTACCAAATTTTCTAAAAACTCATTCTTTCCCCCAAACTCATTTTCAATAACACATTCTCCTAATAAAATAATTTTACACGTGAACTTAAAACTTTTTTTATTCTTTTAATCACAAATTCTCAAAAAAATCACTATTATAAAATTTAGTTTTTAAAAATAAAAAAAAAGTTACAACTAGTTTGTTTATTAGTGAATGGCAATTATATTCCTGCAATCCCAATTTTTATTATCAGTGTATCCCTAATTCTTTACTATGAATATAGAGCTTTGATTTTCAATAAAATACACAATTCTATTTATTTCTCTATTTTGTTCTCTAGCTTATAACCGTTATCAGTACGTTTCTCTTAGAAATCAAAGTGGAGGACTTTGACTAGGATGAGGTACTTGAAAATCTTTAAGGACACGTTCTCGATTTGGATGGATTCAACACATTCAACAATAATTTTGGCCGTTTCTATAAATTAAAAAAAAAAAGAAGGTTGAATCCCAACCTTGAGGGCCCCCGTCGCCCCGAATTCTGGTCGTTTCTAATTGTACATATGCATATGTCAACACATCGAAATTGGTGTCACATCTCATAATTCTGTAATTATATATGCATATTCTGTAATTATGTATGCTAGAATTAGTCACGCCATTAGCCGTAATTTAATTGTTAAATTGTGTTCATTATTAGTTTAAAGCAATAAACATATATCACCGTATTGTGCATAATTATTAAGCAATTATAAATGTACAGTGACCATAGAAA
>NW_019255812.1:0-1149 GCF_002742605.1 Olea europaea var. sylvestris | reverse complement strand
GGGGGGGGGGGGGGGGGGGATCCAATGACTTTCTACCATACTCTCACCCATTTTTGTAGGATCCTATCACGTTAGATTATCAAATAATTTGATTCCATTATCTAGGATCTTCTAGAAACCACAGATTCTTTACTGTCCACTCTACTCATCAATACATAATTTACAAACTAGCTCACCTATTTGCTACAAATCATTAGATATCTTTATCTTAGAAGTGTTGTCTTTTGATCAGTAAATATATTCATAAACACGGTTTGAAACTAAAAGTTTGCACATCTTCACCAAGTTCCCCCCATCATTCTAAACTTCAACCGCAAGCCTAGATTATAAATTTTCAACCAAATAGAGCCTGAGCTCATTTCTAGGTATCTAATATGCTAGTAAACTCCATGCCTATATTGCATAAGATCCTATAAAATTTACTCTCCACCTGCACCTCTTTTATAGCATCTTGAACAGACGACGATCCAACAAATTTAAGGTTCTTTTCAACAACGGATCTGACTTTGTATCTTCTTAATATATCAACAGTACCTAGCTATATGAGGCATGGAATGGCAATAAAAAAATATATTTCTAAGATAACAATGCACTCTGATTCCTGTTAAATGTTTTGTTAAACTTGAGAAGGCTTTGCATCTCCCCTTTGTCAAGTGTTTTTAACTCTTTCCAAACTTCAATCCAAATCCCTTTGAAGTTGAAAGAATCAAATTGTAGACCACAAATTACCCAAGTAAATACTTATTAGCTTTAACAGAAATTGATACACAAAATTTTAAGTAGAATAAAATGGCATTTCTTTTACCTGTTTTGGGTTAGAACATTCTGGAGAAAGAAGAAAATTTTCATTAATAAATCACAACTACGGGGTAAGGTTAAATTCTCAGTTAACTCATCATAACATGGTCTAAAATACTTTCGGTTATGTTAGCTTTAGGAGCTAGCTAGCTAGCTAATGCAACCAAAATTACTAAAGTTTAATTTTAGTTATTTGCACACCTCTCTTTATCACTATGTTTGACATTGGTCGAATTAAATCTTAGGCATAATATAGTATTTCTTAATGAAAATTCATAAGTAAAAGCTTGCATACGCACTCTGGTGGACAATTTGTCCTCGTACATATTTTCTACCAAATAATACCTAACT
>NW_019255811.1:976-1149 GCF_002742605.1 Olea europaea var. sylvestris | reverse complement strand
AAACCACCCCAGGGGCAATTTAGTCATTTTTCGCGACGGAGTCGGAATGGGCTCAAATTTGCCAGGATGATCAGAAACAAAAATCGTGCCTGGGGCAATTTCGTCATTTTTCACGACGGTGTCGGAATGGGCTAAAATTTGACGGTTGATCGGAAACAAAAATCGCGCCATGT
>NW_019255811.1:415-592 GCF_002742605.1 Olea europaea var. sylvestris | reverse complement strand
TGGGCTAAAATTCTGCAGGTTGATGGGAAAAGAAAATTGCGCCGGGGGAAATTTCTTCATTTTTCACGACGGTGTCAGAATGGCTAGAAATTTGACAGGTTGATCGAAAACAAAAATCGCTCCAGGGGCAATTTCGTCATTTTTCGCGACGGTGTCAGAATGGGCTAAAATTTGACA
>NW_019255811.1:0-270 GCF_002742605.1 Olea europaea var. sylvestris | reverse complement strand
CGCCGGGGGCAATTTCATCATTTTTCGCGACGGTGTCGGAATGAGCTGAAATTTGGCTGGTTGATTGGAAGCAAAAATCGTGCCACGGGCAATTTCGTTATTTTTCGCGACGGTGTCGGAATGGGCTAAAATTTGACAGGTTGATCGGAAAAAAAATTCGCACCGGGGGTAATTTCGTCATTTTTCACGACGGTGTCGAAATGTGCTCAAATTTGACAGGTTGATCGGAAACAAAAACCGTTCCAGGGGCAATTTCGTCATTTTTCGTGA
>NW_019255810.1:0-1149 GCF_002742605.1 Olea europaea var. sylvestris | reverse complement strand
ACGACGAAGTGGTGAGTTCAATCCAAAACGGTCGCTACATTTCCGAAAAGGACTTACGGGCCCAAAACGGACACCGGGTGCAAGAGTTACGCTAAATTCTTCGTACGTCGACAATCCAAGCGTTCCAAATATGCAAGTTCTCATTCTTTCCAAAAATGGACTAAATCCCTCGTACGTCACGATGAAGTGGCGAGTTCAATCCAAAATGGTCGCTACATTTCCAAAAAGTACTTATGGTCCCAAAACGGACATCGGGTACAAAAGTTACGCTCAATACTTCGTACGCCGACAATCCAAGCGTTCCAAATATGCAAGTGCTCATTCTTTTGAAGAATGGCTGAAATCCCTCATACGGCACAACGAAGTGGTGAGTTCAATCCAAAATGGTCGCTACATTTACAAAAAGGACTTACGGGCCCAAAACGGACACCGGGTACAAAAGTTACGCTCAATTCTTCGTACGCCGACAATCCCAGCGTTCCAAATATGCAAGTGCTCACTATTTCGAAAAATGGTCGAAATCCCTCATACGTCACGACAAGGTTGTGAGTTCAATCGAAAACGGTCGCTACATTTCCAAATAGTACTTATGGTCCCAAAACGGACACCATGTGCAAACGTTACGCTCAATTCTTCGTACGCCGACAATCCCAGCGTTCCAAATATGCAAGTGCTCACTATTTCGAAAAATGGTCGAAATCCCTCATACGTCACGACGAAGTGGTGAGTTCAATCCAAAACGATCGCTACATTTCCAAAAAGTACTAATGGTCCCAAAACGGACACCATGTGCAAAAGTTACGCTCAATTCTTCGTACGCAGACAATCCAAGCGTTCCAATTATGCAAGTGCTCATTCTTTCGAAAAATGGCCGAAATCCCTCGTACGTCAAGACGATGTGGTGTGTTCAATCCAAAACGGTCGCTACATTTCCAAAAAGGACTTACGAGCCCGGAATGGACGCTGGGGGCAAAAGTTATGCTCAATTCTTCGTACGCCGACAATCCAAGCTTTCCAAATATGCAAGTGCTCACACTTTCGAAAAATGGATGAAATCCCTCATACATCATGACGAAGTGGTGAGTTCAATCCAAAACGGTCGCTACATTTCCAAAAAGTATTTACGTGCCCAAAACAGACACCGTGTGC
>NW_019255809.1:0-1149 GCF_002742605.1 Olea europaea var. sylvestris | reverse complement strand
ATGTTGTATTGTTTATTCATTAAGAACTGATCTACTACTTGCAAAATTCAAGTACAACATCGATTTTATAATCACCTATCATAATCATGAAGCACATATCCCTTTTTTCTTCTAAATTGAATGAGCCCTACCTTTGCATCTCCATGCAACGAGAATAGATAATATGATCATGACTGGAATTTCTATGTGGTGCAGTTGGTTTCTTTTGTATGTGGAATAATTCATCTCAAGACTCAATCCTCGTCAAAGAAAAAAACTTTATGAAGGTCCTGGAATTTTAGCATGCAAGACAATTTTACATTTTCTGTGTTAATGTCTACGAAATTTGATTACTTTCCTTCGAAATGATTAAATTTGATATAATTTACAAGATCTAATAGAATATATGATGGTGTTGGTGAATTGTTTCTGGGATGAAAGTGGTTGGTGAATGCTAGCTCCCGACTTTCTTTTTTTGTAGAACTTGGTGAAAGGCCTTTGTAAATTTTCCAAGCTCGACTAATCAATTATCACATGGCTAACCTAGAAACTCATGACCTTATTTTATAACTAGGATTTAAGTCTTCTACAACTCATATCATATCCATATTTTGTAATTGTGAGATGAATTACAATAGTTATCGTTATGACAATGATGTGGGTTTTATGTTTATTTTTATGGAGTAATGAAATTATTATCAAATTTCAGGTCCAAAAAATATTTTTAATTTTGTTATTTTATTTGAAATTTATTATATTGATACTGAAAAATATATAAAATTGAAAAAGAAAAGGTAAATAATTAACCTACGGCAACGGTCAGAGAATGTTGTCAAAAATAAGGATAAAAAAATTGACAAAAAAGGAAAAATGTTTCCAAAAGTATTTGCAACGCTCAATGAACGTTGTTGAAACAATTATCGCAATGCTCAGTGAATGTTGCAAAAGAGTTTTTGCAACGGTCAATGAATGTTGCTAAAAGCTTTTTTGCAACACACGGCAAACGTTGCTAAATGTGTTTGGCAACAATCGTCGAACGTTGCAAAAAATAAAAGGCAACATTCTTTTTGACTTTTTACAATGGTCAATGAACGTTGTCGTATCTCGGGACTCTACGGCAACATCGCATCCCGCAACATACACCCGAACGTTGCAAAAGGCAATAGGCAA
>NW_019255808.1:0-1149 GCF_002742605.1 Olea europaea var. sylvestris | reverse complement strand
GCCAAATTTCGGCCCATTTCGATACCATCCCGACAAACAACAAAATCGACCCAGGTGCAGTATTTCTTTGTTAATTTTCTGTCCAACACTTCTTCAACCTGACATAATTAATAAGGAAATTAATTATTCAGAGGCCCAAAGTAAGGGATTTATCTTAAATCCTGTGATCCCGAGTCTGTGCCCCGAGTCAAATTTCACAGGCCGTTTCCAATCAACCTGCCAAATTTCGGCCCATTCCGACATCGTCGCGACAAATGACAAAATTGCCCCTTGTGCAATTTTGCATTGTTAATTTTCTGTCCAATACTTCTTTATTCAGACATAATTAATAAGGAAATTAATTATTCGGAGGCCGAATGGAACGAATTTGGCAAGAATCTCGGGATCCCGGGTCTTTGCCCCAAGTCCAATTTCAAGCGCCATTTCCAATCAACCAGCCAAATTTCGGCCCATCCCGACAATGTCACGACAAATGGCAACATCGCCTCTGGCGCGATTTTTCTTTGTTAATTTTTTGTCCAACACTTCTTCAACCTAACATAATTAATACGGAAATTAATTATTCGGAGGCCCAAGCGAAGGAGTATGGCCAAAATCCTGAGATCTAGGGTCTGTGCCCCGGGTCCAATTTTGCGAGCCGTTTCCAATCAACCTGCCAAATTTCAGTCCATTTCGACACCGTCGCGACAAATGACAATATTGCCCCTAGTGCGGTTTTGCTTTGCTAGTTTTCTGTCCAACACTTCTTCAATCTGACATAGTTAATAAGGAAATTAACTATTTGAAGGCCCAAATGAAGGAATTTGGCTAGTATCCCGTGATCCCGGGTCTGTGTCCCGAGTCCAATTTCTCGGGTCGTTTCCAATCAACCTGCCGAATTTCGGCCAATTCCGACATCGTCGCGCCAAACGACAAAATTGCCCATGGTACAATTTTGCTTTGTAAATTTTCTGTCTAGCACTTCTTCAACCTGACATAATTAATAAGGAAATTAATTATTTGGAGGCCCAAACGAAGGAGTTTGGGTAAAATCCTGTGATTCGGGGTCTGTGCCCCGAGTCTAATTTCACGGGCCGTTTCCAATCAACTTGCCAAATTTCGGCCCATTCCGACACCGTTGCAACAAATGACAAAATTATCCCTGGTGTG
>NW_019255807.1:0-1149 GCF_002742605.1 Olea europaea var. sylvestris | reverse complement strand
CTTTTTCCTATCGCTTTAAGTTTTTGGTCTACTGAGTATAATACTTTTGTTTTTCCTCTCGGTCCCATGTCCATTACCTTAAGAGATATTGGAGCCCTAGTAAATCTGCCACCTTTGGGCGATACCATTTTCCCTGGTATCCTGATTTCTGGTGCCGCCCCAAAATTTGGTTAAAGCCTCACCGAGTCTTATTCAAGTCTACAAACCCTTCATAACCACTCGAGCGCTGAGCCTTCCCATACTGAGCGAGTGGTCTTTCTTCTGATTTGGCTTTGTAAATACATTTTGTGTGTGCCAAGCATAAAGCCCTCCCTGAGCTATTTACCCATAGCGCACAAATTGGCGCGTGGTAGGCCTCTGAATTTATGTTCTTTCTTTTTAACTGCCCTCTATAGAGGTATGGCTTCTCTTCAATCCCAATTGAAGAATGGTGCATCTCCCACTGGCAGTGGACCTCTTTGGTTCGCTCAAATGTGGTTGAGAGTTTATTTTCCATCGCTTGGTGCTCCATCTTTTTCCAGCCTTTCTGCTAGCTGCTACGGGCTAGCCATTGAGCCCCTGACTCCTGTAAATATGTCCAGAAGGGACATTTTTTCATTCTTTTATACTTTGGATTCAATCCCTTCCTTCTTTCCTTTTCTTCCCTTTTTGACTCCAGATTATGTGCAACCCCCATCCACTCTGGATAATGCGAACACTTCCTTGTTTATTTGGATTCAATTTTTGACCGGTAGGGAGTTGTTCCATGATATCTTAACTGGGACTAATGCCAAGGCTGGGGTAGAGATATATGCTCCTCAATTTTTTGCTCGCCGACTTGGTTTTGACCAAACTTGGCATGTTCCTCCTTGCTATTCAAGGAATTTAATAGACCGCTTCCATACTATTAATAAGACGGAGGCAGAGGCTATAAATACTCGCAATCTTCTTTTGACGAGCAACTTCTCATTAGCCCCCTTCAATCCTAGTCGTGCCATCCATCCCCTTTTTGAATGACTCTGACCGTCAGTGAAACGCAGATTGTTTGCGACTGATGCCAATCGTGCTTTCCATTCACTAGACCAGCCAAACATTTCTTCCATTTCTCCTGTTTTGGTCACTCCTTTGTCCATTAGGAGTCCCTCTTCCTCTGCTCGTGCTAAACAATCT
>NW_019255806.1:0-1149 GCF_002742605.1 Olea europaea var. sylvestris | reverse complement strand
GGATGAAGAATTGAGCATAACTTTTGCACACGGTGTCCCTTTTGGGCCCATAAGTACTTTTTGGAAATGTAGCGACCGTTTTGTATTGAACTCGCCACTTCGTCGTGACGTACGAGGGATTTTGGCCATTTTTCGAAAGAATGAGCACTTGCATATTTAGAACATTTGGAGAGTCTGCAAACAAATAATTGAGCGTAACTTTTGCACACAGTGTCCGTTTTGGGCCCATATGTACTTTTTGGAAATGTAGCGACCGTTTTGGATTGAACTCACCACTTCATCGTGACGTACGAGGGATTTTGTTCATTTTTCAAAAGAATGAGACCTTGCATGTTTAGAACGCTAGGAGAGTCGACAGATGAAGAATTGAGCGTAACTTTTGCACACAGTGTCCGTTTTGGGCCCATATGTACTTTTTGGAAATGTAGCGACCGTTTTGGATTGAACTCACCACTTCATCGTGACGTACGAGGGATTTTGTTCATTTTTCAAAAGAATGAGACCTTGCATGTTTAGAACGCTAGGAGAGTCGACAGATGAAGAATTGAGCGTAACTTTTGCACACAGTGTCCGTTTTGGGCCCATATGTACTTTTTGGAAATGTAGCGACCGTTTTGGATTGAACTCACCACTTCATCGTGACGTACGAGGGATTTTGAACATTTTTCAAAAGAATGAGCACTTGCATATTTAGAACGCTTGGAGAGTCGGGGGACGAAGAATTGAGCACGACTTTTGCACACAGTGTCCGTTTTGGGCCCATATGTACTTTTTGGAAATGTAGCGACCGTTTTGGATGGAACTCACCGCTTCATCGTGACGTACGAGGGATTTTGGCCATTTTTCGAAAGAATGGGCAATTGCATATTTAGAACGCTTGGAGAGTCGACGGACGAAGAATTGAGCATAACTTTTGCACACGGTGTCTGTTTTGGGCCCATAAGTACTTTTTGGAAATGCAGCGACCGTTTTGGATTGAACTCACCACTTCGTCGTGACGTACGAGGGATTTTGGCCATTTTTCGAAAGATTGAGTACTTGCATGTTTAGAACTCTTGGAGAGTCAGCGGATGAAGAATTGAGCATAACTTTTGCACACGGTGTCCCTTTTGGGCCCATAAGTACTTTTTGGAAATGTAGCGACCGTTT
>NW_019255805.1:0-1149 GCF_002742605.1 Olea europaea var. sylvestris | reverse complement strand
GATACAAATGACAATGTAATTAGCATGGAATGCATGAATCATATTGGCCAAATGTAGAACGTGAAGTTCGGGGTATTACAACTGCTCAATCTTTCCAAAAATGGCCAAAATCCCTCATACGTCACGCCGAAGTAGTGAGTTCAATCCAAAAGGGTCGCTACATTTCCCAAAAGTACTTATGGGCCAGAAACGGACACCACTTGCAAAAGTTACGCTCAATTCTTCGTACGCCGACTATCCGAGCGTTCCAAATATAGAAGTGCTCGTTCTTTCGAAAAATGGCCGAAATCCCTCATACGTCACGCCGAAGTAGTGAGTTCAATCCAAAACGGTCGTTACATTTCCAAAACGTACTTATGGGCCCAAAACGGACACCGTGTGCAAAAGTTACGCTCAATTCTTCGTACGCCGACTATCCAAGCCTTCCAAATATAGAAGTGCTCGTTCTTTCGAAAAATGGCCGAAATCCCTCATACGTCACGACGAAGTTGTGAGTTCAATCCAAAAGGGTCGCTACATTTCCAAAAAGTACTTATGGACCGAAAATGGACACCATGTACAAAAGTTAAGCTCAATTCTTCGTACGCCGACTATCCAAGCCTTCCAAATATAGAAGTGATCGTTCTTTCGAAAAATGGCCAAAATTCGTCATACGTCACGATGAAGTAGTGAGTTCAATCCAAAAGGGTCGCTACATTTCCAAAAAGTACTTATGGGCCCAAAACTGACACCGTGTGCAAAAGTTACGGTCAATTCTTCTTACGCCGACTATCCGAGCGTTCCAAATATAGAAGTGCTCGTTCTTTCGAAAAATGGCCAAAATCCCTCAGACGTCACAATGAAGTAGTGAGTTCAATCCAAAACGGTAGCTACAATTCGAAAAAGTACTTATGGGCCCAAAACGGACACCGTGTGCAAAAGTTACGGTCAATTCTTCGTACGCCGACTATCCGAGCCTTCCAAATATAGAAGTGCTCGTTCTTTCGAGAAATGGCCAAAATCCCTCATACGTCACGACGAAGTAGTGAGTTCAATCCAAAAGGGTCTCTACATTTCCAAAAAGTAATTATGGGCCCAGAACGGACACCTCTTGCAAAAGTTACGCTCAATTCTTCGTACGCCGACTATCCGAGCGTTCCAAATATAGAA
>NW_019255804.1:34519-35288 GCF_002742605.1 Olea europaea var. sylvestris | reverse complement strand
TTCCCTATGTCATTCCCTCCTTCCCGTATTCCATTCCCCCATGCTATATATTTTCCGCTTAACTGGTATTGATGATTGGTCTTTCCTGGAAGAACTCTCTATGGGCTAGTAAGAAGGCGTGTTCAAGCTCTCTTTTAGATGGAAGCTGAAAGAGTATCTCAAATAGACTTTCTTTTCGACCAGAATTTCACTTTCTTTAGATCGCAAGTCAGTCTCTTAGAGTCCTTTCCCTAGTAGCAGGATCCTATCATAGGCGCGCTCAGTTGAGTCTAGTTCAGGAGTGAAGGAAGGCTCCAAGTAAGTTTCTTCAAGCACTGGGAATCTATCGCTCTGAGGTCTACTCTTCTGGTAGTACGTGCTTGCCCTGTCCGCTCATCTGATCGAGAATCTCGAATCTGTTTAGCCTTCCTATCATCTGCTGGTCATCCCTTTCATTCAATCTGATGGTAACTGGAATCATAAATAGGATGGGGCAATGAGGAAATAAATATAGTATAGCACATCTCTCCACGAATCTCTCTGTCTTGCTATTAGCCCTAGGCTTTAAAGTAGCAGTACCATTCTATGGTCTCTTCGCTGGAGTTCCCTCCTTTCTGGAGTTCACGACTTATTTTATATGTCCGAATGTTGAGCCGATATAGCTTCTTTACAGCCTCTCATATGGGGGGAAGCATGGTGGATCAATAATAGGCCTTTCTGAAGGCATAGAAACTACATCTGAGGAAGATGCAGATATACAGATACGGAAGAGGAGCTCCACCTGGCGGGG
>NW_019255804.1:32337-32504 GCF_002742605.1 Olea europaea var. sylvestris | reverse complement strand
TTTACCGTTGTTCCCAGCCCATGGCGTATACCACCATAGCAATAGCATAAGGAGAATCCGCATATTAGTAGGGAAAGAGCCTCACTCCTAGCCTCTAGACTGAAACTTCACCTGAAAGCAAGGCTTGAGAGCAAAGGGGTGCGGTCGAATAATCCGGCTTTACTTAT
>NW_019255804.1:22666-23199 GCF_002742605.1 Olea europaea var. sylvestris | reverse complement strand
CTCTTGGAATCTCTTACTAAGCCTGTGTTTGAGCTCTATGCCTTTGCGCGCTAAGGCTTTCTTGGCTAACCCGAGCAAACCACCCTGATGAGCGCTATTTATCGGTTAGCATTAAGTAAGAAGGTATTGAAGAAGATCTATGAGACCTCCGATCAAAGAACAGAATTAGTGCTTTAAATTGACTTCTTTCCATCCATCCTGCCCTTTTTTCAGTCGAGCGCCAAACAACGCCGGTGCTGACCGGGATGCCCTGTCCAGCGAGTATCGTGATACTACTTCAACAAGTCCCTACGTATGTTATCCTACCTTGGGACAAAAAGATTATTCCCCTTGATGTAGAGCAGACCATCCTTTTCCAAAAAGCGAGTCTTTTCCTATCTGGTCGAGGGAGTCCACTTTCTCTTCCGCAGCAAGCCTAGCCTACTTTCGTAAAGTCAACAAGGCCTTACGTTTACCGTTGTTCCCAGCCCATGGCGTATACCACCATAGCAATAGCATAAGGAGAATCCGCATATTAGTAGGGAAAGAGCCTC
>NW_019255804.1:20745-21784 GCF_002742605.1 Olea europaea var. sylvestris | reverse complement strand
GGTAAACTCTGAAAGGAAAGATGGAAACAGGGGAGTTGGCGGATAAAGATGGACAGTAAGGATTGCGTAATATAAATTTTTCGGCCTCGTCATCGAAAGCGGCTTCCAATTGCTCGGAAATTCTAAACTATATGGGGGGCTTGGATCGTGAACAAAAACAATTGATCAAGAAGTTGGTCAACTTTCGCATGAAAGAAGGTAAAAAAACAAGAGTTCGTGCTATTCTTTATCAAACTTTTCATCGCCCAGCTCGAACTGAACGCGATGTAATCAAACTTATGGTTGACGCCCTAGAGAATATAAAGCCCATATGCGAAGTGGAAAAAGTAGGAATAGCAGGTACTATTTATGATGTCCCTGGGATTGTAGCCAGGGATCGTCAACAAACCTTAGCTATTCGTTGGATCCTTGAAGCAGCTTTCAAACGACGTATAAACTACAGGATAAGCTTAGAGAAATGTTCATTTGCTGAGATACTGGATGCTTACCGAAAGAGGGGAATTGCACGTAAGAAAAGGGAGAATCTTCATGGACTGGCTTCCACCAATCGAAGTTTCGCGCATTTCAGATGGTGGTAAAGTGAGACCACATAAAGAGCTCTTGCTCATTCAGTCAGATTATTCAGTAAGATATGGTTCCTTTTTCCTTTTTGTTTGAATCTTCATATAGATTCAAATTTCTCATACTCCTCCCTTCATTCATTGAGTTGGAGGAATCCATCATAGGAGGCCCGCCCGTTATGCATTGCATGAAAGAACCTTTCTTTGTATGACTTCTCTTTTGCCTCAGGTCGAATGAATACGAAAGGGAGATCAATCAAAAAATAGGCCATGAATGAAGAAGTAGTGGGCCTTTCACCCTCTTTCTAGTGACTCGGGGAGCTGATCTGATAAATGCACTTCAAAGGGAGGGAATTTACATTACCATGTTGGTATGGCCGAGCATAAAAGATTTTGAAGTTAGGTCAAAAAGAAGAGGTAGAGACTGAGAGCAAGCAACCTCCTTTTGCCCTTTCCTTCATGGCTCGGCCCTGCTCGCC
>NW_019255804.1:10298-11008 GCF_002742605.1 Olea europaea var. sylvestris | reverse complement strand
AAGGACAAAGGAAATAGCGATGCCTACATTAAATCAATTGATTCGTCATGGTAGAGAAGAAAAACGGCGCACGGACCGTACTCGAGCTTTGGATCAATGTCCCCAGAAGGAAGGAGTATGCCCGCGTGTTTCAACGAGAACACCGAAAAAACCTAATTCAGCTCTACGTAAGATAGCCAAAGTACAGTTGAGCAATAAACATGATCTATTTGCTTACATTCCAGGCGAAGGTCATAATTCGCAGGAACATTCTAAGGTCTTAATAAGAGGAGGTAGAGTAAAAGATTCGCCAGGTGTGAAATCCCACTGTATTCGAGGAGTCAGGGATTTGCTGGGAATTCCGGATCGAAGAAGAGGCAGATCCAAATATGGTGCGGAAAAACCCAAATCGATATGAATGGAAGATGCCTCTGGAACTAGTTTTTCTCGGTCAGTATAAGGAAAGTTTATCGAGCTCAGGTATGGGCGACTCAATCACATGTGCTCGACTGAATATGCAGCCACGGAACTGCTAAATCCCTCGTGAGACTCCAGTTCCGGTCAATCGTGTCAGCCTTCATCACCGCTGCTTTGGCGACCCGACTGAACGAATGCGGTGACGCGACTTGTGTAGCGAGGAGCTTTCCGCAGTGAATTCAATCATTCAATCTATGAATCCACAGTGGGACGTTCTCAATCCAAAGTGGACTTTTGGGTCAAAGCCTAGACAA
>NW_019255804.1:0-920 GCF_002742605.1 Olea europaea var. sylvestris | reverse complement strand
CCTCGCATTTACGAAATAACTATTTCTATTAAAATAAAAACAAACAAAACAATATATATAATTATTTATGTTATACCTAGGATAAGTGGTTAAAAAAAATGGCTGGAACAGCAACAGCTATTGAAATTTTCGATTTTCTATTCACTCATGATCTGGCCTGGTCGACCCGATCATGATATTGAGGGAAGGGACCCTTTCTCGAAAAAACTCTGGATCCTGTGTCCAGAAAGTGCATCTCTTTCTTTACCATTCCTACTTTATTGATAGTTATAACCTATTAAAAAGGTCGGTTCAGTCCAGGAGGCTAGTTTGAAATCCGGATTCGCTGAGGTTCACACACTTTTCTTTCTTTATGAAATTACACAGCAAGCTTCCAAATCAGGCGCTTGCGCTGGGTACTAATAGCCTATAGAGTATAGAGGGGCTATGGAGAGGCGCGCAACTGTGCTTCCTCGCTTCGCCAAGAAAAGCACTTCTTACTGGGTGAAGGGCGCGCTACAGGCCTACGCTTGTTCCTGCGCGAGAATCTCCGGCTTTTGGCCGTATCTTGCTCCTTTCTTTCGCCTCAGTAGTAAGCGCTGCAAGATCTGATTCAACTGAATATGGGACTTGGATATGCTCTTGCTCCCGGCAGATATGCTGGGCGAGATAGTGACAAAGGGGAAAGTCGAGCCCCCTATAAAATAAGAAAATAAAAGGCAACCACTGCTACCTGTGCTGCTTTGTTCGTATAGATCTCCTACCTCGCCCGGACAATCACGCGACGAATCTTAACGCGCGCTGCCCGACACACAAAAAGAATTGCGATTTACTGAACGCAGGCGCTTACTTATCACAGATTCTTTTTAGTCTTTTTCGGCACACTCGTGGAGTTCGCTCGAAGTCGTCGCGAGCTCTACGTTTGAAGCTTCAACACAGTT
>NW_019255803.1:0-1149 GCF_002742605.1 Olea europaea var. sylvestris | reverse complement strand
GTGTCGGAATGGATCGAAATTTGCCAGGTTGATTGGGAACGGCCCGCGAAATTGGACTGGGGGCGCAGACCAGGGATCATTGAATTTTAGCCAAATTCCTTCATTTGGGCTTCCGAATAATTACTTTCCGTATTAATTATGTTAGGTTGAAGAAGTGCTGGATAGAAAATTAACAAAGAAAAACCTCACCCTGGGCAATTTTGTCATTTGTCGCGACGGTGTTGGAATGACCCAAAATTTGGCAGGTTATTTAGAAATGGCCCGCAAAATTGGACTCGGGGCACAGACTCGGCATCACGGGATTTTAGCCAAATTCCTTCGTTTGAGCCTCCGAATAATTAATCTCTGTATTAATTATGTCAGGTTGAAGAAGTGCTGGACAGAAAATTAAAAAAGAAAAATTGGGCCAGGGGCAATTTTGTCATTTGTCGCGATGGTGTCGGAATGGGCCAAAATTTGGCAGGTTGATTGGAAACGGCCCAGGAAATTGGACTCGGGGCACAGACCCGGGATCACGGGATTTTAGCTAAATTCCGTCGTTGGTCCTCTGAATAATTAATTTCCATATTAATTTTGTCAAGTTGAAGAAGTGCTGGAAAGGAAATTGACAAAGATAAGCCGCACCAGGGGCAATTTTTTCATTTGTCGCGACGGTGTCGGAATGGGCCGAAATTTGGCCGGTTGATTGGGAACGGCCCACGAAATTGGACCCGAGGCACAGACACGTGATCACGGAATTCTAACCAAATTCCTTCGTTTGGGCCACCGAATAATTTATTTTCGTATTAATTATGTCTGGCTGAAAAAGTGATTGACAGAAAATTAAAAAAGTAAAACCGCACCAAGGGTAATTTTGTCATTTGTCGCGACGGTGTCGGAATGGATCGAAATTTGCCAGGTTGATTGGGAATGGCCCGCGAAATTGGACTCGGGGAACAGACCTGGGATCACGGGACTCTAGCCAAATTCCTTCGTTTGGGCCTCCGAATAATTAATTTCCGTATTAATTATGTCAGGTTGAAAAATTGCTGGGCAGAAAATTAACAAAGAAAAATCGCACCAGGGCCAATTTTGTCATTTGTCGTGACGTTGTCGAAGTGGGCCGAAATTTGGCAGGTTGATTGGAAAGGGCCCACGAAATTGTACTCG
>NW_019255802.1:0-1149 GCF_002742605.1 Olea europaea var. sylvestris | reverse complement strand
GTGGTTTTTGATTTCTTGATAACTTCGGGTTTGTTAATTTTTGGCGAAGTTCTAGTCTAATTCGTTTGGAATCGAGCCAATGATAAGTGGTTTTTGATTTCATAATAACTTCGGGTTTGTTCGTCTTTGGCAAATCGCTAGTCTAATTTGATTGGAACTGAGCCAATGAAAAGTGGTTCTTGATTTCAAGATAACTTGGTGTTTGATCGTTTTTGGCAAATTACTAGTGTAATTCGATTGGAATCGAGCCAATGAAAAGTGGTTTTTGATTTGATGATAAATTCGGGTTTGTTCGTTTTTGGCGATTTGCTAGTCTCATTCGATTGGAATCGAGCCAATGAAAAGTTGTTTTAATTTCTTGATAACTTCGGATTTTTTTCATTTTTTGGCGAATTGCTAGTCTAATTGGATTAGAATCGAGCCAATGGAAAGTGGTTTTTGATTTCATGATAACTTCGGGTTTGTTCGTCTTTGACAAATTATTAGTCTAATTCGATTGGAATGAAGCCAATCAAGAGTGGTTTTCGATTTCATGATAGCATTGGGTTTGTTCGTCTTTGGCAAATTACATGTCTAATTCGATTGGAATCAAGCCAATGAAAACTGGTTTTGATTTCGTCATAACATCAGGTTTGTTCGTCGTTGGCGAATTGCTAGTCTAATTCGATTGGAATCAAGCCAATGAAAAATGGTTTTTTAGATTTCATGATAACATCGGGTTTGTTCGTTTTTAGCAAATTGCTAGTCTAATTCGATTGGAATCGAGCCAATGAAAACTGGTTTTTGATTTCACGATAACTTCGAGTTTGTTCATTTTTTTGCGAAATGCTAGTCTAATTCGATTGGAATCGAGCCAATGAAAAGCGGTTTTTGATTTCTTGATTACTTCGAGTATGATCATTTTCGGCAAATTGCTAGTCTAATTCGATTGGAATCGAACCGATGAAAAGTTGTTTTGTTTTCATGATAACTTCGGGTATGTACATTTTTGGCGAATTGCGAGTCTAATTCGATTAGAATCAAGCTAATGAAAATTGGCTTTTGATTTAATGATAACATCGGGTTTGTTCGTCTTTGGCAAATTGCTAGTCTAATTCGATTGGGACCGAGCCAATGAAAAGCTGTTTTTGATTTCATGATAACATCGGG
>NW_019255801.1:0-1149 GCF_002742605.1 Olea europaea var. sylvestris | reverse complement strand
AGTATTTTAGAATATTACCAAATAATATATAGTTTAACCCAGGAATTATCGTAATCCAACAAATAGACACTTATCTTAAAGGTTGCTCCTGTTATAGTCAAAGTGTTGATTTAGTTGAAAAAAATAAAATAAAAATAAAAATAAATAAATATATAACATGTATATTTACAATTAAAAGAATTTATATCAGTGAGTCTAACAAATCCGCACCTTACTACTTTGAAATTCATGCTTCACCATGTCCGTGTTGCGTCGATGACTAAGCATCTTAGATCTGAGTACATTAGATGTCTATCAATGCCCTAGTGTAAAACACATTTCTAGATTATTGGCTCTAATATTTTCGTTCCATACGCAGAGTCATTTTCAGTCTTCAATTTTCTCAAAGAATTTTAGAAAAGAAACATGGTCTCATTCACCAATCATGTTACAAAGTAAGAACAGAAAGAATTCTTGTTGAAAAGTTCAATTATGTTGCTTTATCTATCTCACGTGCACACACTCTCCTCCTTATATTGCTTTATATATCTCAGCACCCCGTCCCCCTCAACAATGAAGGAAACTATTCTCCTTGAGAAAGACAATGGCTGTCCTGGAGTATCATAGTAGGAGATAACCCGTTCAAGATCACAAAGAACCCGATGGGTTGGGTTTCGCATATTTCTCTTCTAATATTGTGTATCTCATCTCTATCTTTCTTACCATCACTTATCTAAGACTCACCTAGCATTTGCCCTTCAGTTTTATTCTGTATCTAATCTTAGTTATTTTCAAGAAGCTCTTGAAGATCCTAAGTGAAGTCTGTAATGGTAGAAGAAATAAATGCTCTCCAAAAGAATTATACTTGGGAGATGGTCAGGCTACCTCAAGAGAAAAAGACGGAGGGTGTAAGTGTTCTTAGTGAAGTAAAAGTCAGATGGGACAGTGGACAAGTAACGCTAACTGGTTATCGAAGGTTACACACAAACTTGTGGGATAGGTTATCAGAAGACATTTTCTCCAGTGGCCAAGATGAATACTATTGGAGTCATACTATCTATAGCAATTGACCTAAACTGGTTTGGTATGTAAATGGACCAAGAGCTTATTTCGAGAGGCTGAGTTGTTCAATAAAGGAGTACAAGTTTAAGCAAGCTTTGGCAGGTAACA
>NW_019255800.1:0-1149 GCF_002742605.1 Olea europaea var. sylvestris | reverse complement strand
AATTTTGCAAACTTATTTGAAAATCTTGAAAATCGAATAATCACGATATCTACACGTTATAATTGTCAAGTTGTCCAGCCTCCTATGATAATTTATACATGGGAACAAGAATTAGAGATTAGGGTTTCTCTTGTAATGCCAAGATTATGAATGTATGTTATAATTTCATAAATCTTAACAACTTGTTAATAGAAGTTTGTTGGTCTGATCCACCCATTAGTGTCACACCGCCATTCATATAGATAACTATCCATTAACCTATGTTTCTAAATCAAGATCATATCACCATAATCAAACATATATATTCTGAGGTTATAAACATGTCTACATGCCATGTCAAAAGATATACAATACAGGATCCTCAACATACAACACAATATCCCATAAGCTCAAAATAGCAGCCTACAAAATAACCATACAAGTCGTCATCCATTACATCGAACTCTGGAATCTCGTAAGAGCTCCTCAGCTAGCCGTGCTTTCTATGTAGTTCCAAACTCACCTACAATGCAAGAATTACATAAGCCAATACTTAGTAAACAAAAATCCTACATATCACGAATATGAATAATAACGATATATGCCATTATGTCATTTACTTTAAACGTCACGATAAAGAAGCATCATATTCCAATATTCATCAAATTCGACTCGAAGTCATTTCATTTGAAATCTTTCATTTCATTGGGCTCCTGACTCACCTACTATGTACCGAATAGAGCTCTGTATAATATCAATAATCAAATGACCAATATGAAATCGATGCCAGCGAGTGGACCATCCTCTCATAACCACTAGAAGCCCATCCCCTAACTATCTGTAAAATTCACCACCTAGGTCGAGGAGTAGAAGATTATCATCATGTAAAGATTTTAAAGCCTCGATGATCGAATGCACCGGTTTAAGAGAAAGCAATTAGGAAATTGACGCAAATGACAATGTAATTAGCATGAAATGAATGAATCATACTGGTGTATGTATAACGTGAAGCTCGGGGTATTACAATTAGTCATGTCGGCCCAATATTTAATCTAATTAATTAACTTAGGCCCATTAATAAGTAACTCAATTAATTAATTCTATAAATGTCAAATACTTAGTAATATCATTCTTCTATTTCTCCTTTTTGAATACCCTTTTTTAATTTAT
>NW_019255799.1:0-1149 GCF_002742605.1 Olea europaea var. sylvestris | reverse complement strand
GTTGAAATTTAAACTATCCAACAGGGTAATGACATGTTGTAAAGTGTAAACTTTAGTGTGTACTCATAGTGTACATGTAGCAAGGTTTTTACCGTTTGAACTTTCCTACTTGTATACTGATTTTTGACATGTTGTTTGGCACTTGCATTGTTGTCATGTGTCAGTTAGTGGGAAAACTGTTTGAAATTCAAATTTTCCGATAGGTTAATGTCACTTGGCAAAGTGTAAACTAAAGTGTACACCATAGTGTACATGTCACAAGGTTCTTACCGATTGAACTTTGCTATTCGTACACTAAATTTTGACACGTTGTTTGACACTTGCATTGTTGTCAATGGTCAATTGGATGAGAAAACTTTTTGAAATTTAAACTTTCCAACAGGGTAATGTCACGTGGCAAAGTGTAAACTAAAGTGTACACCATAGTGTACATGAAAAAAGGTTCTTGCCGATTGAACTTTACTATTTGTACACTGATTTTTGACACGTTGTTTGACACTTGCATTGTTGCAAGTGTCATTTGCATGGGAAAACTGCTTCAAATTTAAACTATCCAACAGGGTAATGTCACGTGGCAAAATGTAAACAAAAGTGTACACCATAGTATACATGTAGCATGGTCGTTACCGATTGAACTTTGCTATTTGTACACTAATATTCGTCAAGTTGTTCGACACTTGCATTGTTGTCAAGTGTCAATTGGATAGAAAAACTGTTTGAAATTTGAATTGTCAAACAGTGTTATGTCACATAGCAGAATGTAAATAAAAGTGTATGCCATAGTGTATTGGTAGCAAGGTTCTTTTCAAGTAAACTTTGCTATTTGTACACTGATTTTTGACACTTACATTGTTGTCAAGTGTCAATTAGATGGGAAAACTGTTTGAAATTTAAACTGTCCAACAGGGTAATGTCACGTGGTAAAGTGTAAACTTAATTGTGTACACATAGTGTACATATAGCAAGGTTCGTATCGATTGAATTTTGCCATTTGTACACTGATTCTTGATACATTGTTTGACACTTGCATTATTGTCAAGTGTCAATTGGATGGGAAAACTGTTTGAAATTTAAACTGCTCAATAGGGTAATATCACTTGGCAAAGTGTAAACTAACGTGTACACCATAGTGTACATGTAGCACGGTTC
>NW_019255798.1:0-1149 GCF_002742605.1 Olea europaea var. sylvestris | reverse complement strand
AACTTGAGGTCAAACATACATGGGTAGTTGTTGCATATGGTTACAGACTCTAAGAGTCAAGGCAGCCAATAGATTCTTGAGTTGATTGCGTATTCCTTGCAATTTAGTCTCTAAAGCCTTACTCCGATCGTCTATCATCGCTCTGATACCACCTGATGTAGGACGAAACATGAGCAATAATAATTGGTTCTGTTGTAACACACTAACGGGTATTTGCTCGAATTTCACTCGAATAGACACGAAAATATACTTGGAATCCACAAATTAATAGAAAAATTGAAATATCTTATTAATTAAAAACAAATGTTTAATTTTCGAACTCCTAAACATATATTTATAGACTCAAAGTAAATTATAATCAAAGTGAAATTCTATTTCTATAGAAAAATCCAAATAAATTAGGAAACGGCAAAACAAATCAAATTAAGACTTAAAAATTTTAAAAGATGAAAATACCCTTAAATTAACTAGAAATAGAAAAATGTTATAATGAAGCCTTAATGGACGGATTGTACTCATCCTATTTTTGGGACATCTGTGTTAAGTAGGTCCAGGGATCATTGATTAGGGATAAAAATCCGATATGCAAAAGTTATGCATGTAAAATAAATTCTCCTATTTTTTTCCCTTTTTCAATTATTTATGATTTTCTGTTTTAATTGTCCTACATGAGTTATAGACACTTTCACCTATTCATACTGACATAACTATGACCTTTACTCTCTTTGTTTAGATTAAAGGACTTTTCTGGACTTTTCTGGGTATTTTGTTGTCTCAATAGGCATCTAATAAGTTATTAATTTTAAGATGGCCATCACATTTTTCACAAGTAGTCGTTCGCTTAAGTTCAGCTATTTACTCTTGAAAGATGGATGGTATGTTCTACTTTAGTTTAATATAGGTGGTGAGCTCAATAACTGAATTTTTTTTTTTCATTTTTTTTTAAATAGCCCAATGCTCTCAAAGTGGGGAAATTGAAGAAGATGATTGTATTTTAATATCAATAGCTTGTATATTTTGTCATATCCAGATTAAGCCCTTTTCTTAAGATTGTCCTTCTTTGTTATTCATTATTAATAAAATAGGTCATAACAATAGGTTTTAAGTGAGAAATAAAAAATACAAGTCCCAAAACAAAAAATGTTCGGA
>NW_019255797.1:0-1149 GCF_002742605.1 Olea europaea var. sylvestris | reverse complement strand
GATTTAATCTGTTTTTTACCTATTGTGAGGCTAGTAGGTGGTGGGATTATCTTGGTTCAATACATATAATAATCTTATCACGATAGCCTTCAAAATTCATTAGATACGAGATTGACATGACATTATTCAGTATTACTGCATTCTACTTTCTTCTTCTCATCACCCCACTCTATGTTTCAGCATGTTTGGTTGGCTTAAAATAAAGTAAACTTATGTCTTTTGTGAATTGCTGTTTTTTACTTATCAAAAAAGTAATATTGAACTGAAAATCCAAAAAAAGAGAGTAACTTTTATCGCTTGTAGTTTCTGTATGTACTTGTTTACTTTTTTATGTTTACGAGACTTTTCATCAGGTAATATATGCAATAGGAGAGCGTTTGGCAAGCATTTCTTCTCTTAATTTTGCAAAGGAAAAAATGGCATGGAAACCAACCGAAACTACAAGGGATGCAGAAGAGCCATGGCGTGCATTGTATGGATGAATTCCAGATTTTACGAGGTAATTTGTTGCGACACTCAATGTTCAATACTTCTTCTTGAGGAACAAATGTTCTCTTTAGCTTTGGAGCTGTAGTTGTACTCAACCACTCATTTTGTTTGTTCGAGTTAAGGTCGAGCATAGCACTTAATTGTCCATCATAATTCTAAGGGCAAATGCTTGCTTGTATTTCTTTTTCTTTTTGGATGTGAAAAATATTCAAATATATAAATTTATTCCACCTGGCTCTCATCTTCAAATCTGGTTTCATTGGTTGGTTTTACAGCATGCATTGCTAATCTCAAAAGTAGTTATTTTTAAGTAAATTTATATTTCCGAACATGCTTAGATGTGTTACGTTTTGAAATTATTACACTTCCACCCCCATATTGTATCTGCATAATAGACAATGCCTTGTGTCTATCTTTCCAGTGAAAATATACTTATTTTGAGAGTGACTGACTTTTACACTCAAAAGTAGTCACTTTGAAATAATTAAATTATTTATTTTCAAAACTTATAAGTGGATTTTTTAAGCTTTGCCAAAATTTGTATTTTATGACACTTTCAGCAATCTAATATTAAAATTCTGGCATTTTAATCCCTAGTTAATAATTCTCAAAAAATCAATTATTATATTTTTGAGAATCAAACCCGTTTGTTCATTTTCC
>NW_019255796.1:0-1149 GCF_002742605.1 Olea europaea var. sylvestris | reverse complement strand
ATTTGACTGATTGATCGGAAAAAAAATCGCGCCGAGCGCAATTTCGTCATTTTCGCGACGGTGTCGGATTGGTCCCAAATTTGACTGATTGATGGGAAACAAAAATCGTGCCGGGGCAATTTCGTCATTTTCCGTGATGGTGTCGGAATCGGCTAATATTTGAGTGATTATTCGGAAAAAAAATCGCGTCGCGGGCAATTTCGTCATTTCTCGCGACGGCGTCGGAATGGGCTCAAATTTGACTGATTGATCGGAAACAAAAATCGCGCCGGGGGCAATTTCGTCATTTTTCGCGACTGTCTCGGAATGGGCCCAAATTTGGCGGATTGATCGGAAAGAAAAATCGCGCCGGGGGCAATTTCGTCCTTTTTCGCGACGGTGTCGGGATGGGCTGAGATTTGGCGGATTGATCGGAAAGAAAAATCGCGCCGGGGGCAATTTCGTCCTTTTTCGCGACGGTGTCGGGATGGGCTGAGATTTGGCGGATTGATCGGAAAGAAAAATCGCGCCGGGGGCAATTTCGTCCTTTTTCGCGACGGTGTCGGGATGGGCTGAGATTTGGCGGATTGATCGGAAAGAAAAATCGCGCCGGGGGCAATTTCGTCCTTTTTCGCGACGGTGTCGGGATGGGCTGAGATTTGGCGGATTGATCGGAAAGAAAAATCGCGCCGGGGGCAATTTCGTCATTTTTCGCGACGGTCTCGGAATGGGCCCAAATTTGACTGATCGATGGGAAACAAAATCGCGCCGGGGGCAATTTCGTAATTTTTCGCGATGGTGTCGGAATCGGCTAAAATTTGACAGATTAATCGGAAAAAAAATCGCTCCGCGGGCAGTTTCGTCATTTCCCGCGACGGCGTCGGAATGGGCTCAAATTTGACTGATTGATCGGAAAAAAATCTCGCCGGGGGTAATTTTGTCATTTTTCGCAATGGTGTTGGAATGGGCCCAAATTTGGCCGATTGATCGGAACAAAAACCGCGCCGTGGGCAATTTCGTCATTTTACGCGATGGTGTCGGAATCGGCTAAAATTTGAGTGATTAATCGGAAAAAAAATCGCGCCTTGGGCAATTTCGTCATTTCTCGCGACGGCGTCGGAATGGGCTCAAATTTGACTGATTGATAGGGAAAAAAATCGCGCCGTGGGT
>NW_019255795.1:0-1149 GCF_002742605.1 Olea europaea var. sylvestris | reverse complement strand
GTTTGCTAAAGTTTAATTATATACTTTTGATCAAATCTACTTTTTATCTAATATTACATAGAACCGAAAACTATTACCTATATTTTATCCACATTATATGGGATCTGCTGTTCAATTATAAATTAAACACTCCCAAAACAGGTAATAAAAAACTATATGAAGATAAAACACTCTGTTAACTATTTAAACCTGAGCTAGTATATTGAGTGAATTGTCCAAATGGTCACTGAACTTTGCAAAATGTTTTTATGGAATCATTGAATTTTAAAAATCACCTAAATGATCACTGAACTTTGCAAAAAGTTTTCCACAGGTCACTGAATTCAATGACCTGTGGAAAACCTTTTGCAAAATTCAGTGATCTCGTGAAAACCTTTTTGCAACATTCAGTGACCATTTAGGTGATTTTTAAAGTTTAGTGATCTAATATAAACATTTTGCAAAGTTTAGTGACCATTTAGGTGATTTTTAAAGATCAATGATCTTTTGAAAACTTTTTACAAAGTTCAGTGACCATTTGAACAATTCACACCAGTATATCAGATAACAAACACATGAACAGAACAGAGAAATGTAATTATTATGAAAAATAAGAAATTAGTCACAATATGACAATTTGTAACTAACAATTCAACCAACATTTTGAAATTCAAATTGTTCAAAATTTTAAATTTTTTCTCGATTTATATATAAAAATTTTAATCACATAAATACTTTTATATTTGCCCTTAAATATATTTTGCCACCAACGTGAAAATCCTTGTTCCTCCCTCGGCCATTTAAATTGATAATGATCCCAAGTGATTAATAGAAATATTTTTCCCAGTATAAGTTATCTACCTTAAGTAAGTAAGTGACATCGGTATAGAATTCTTTTCATTTTAATTTTTGTAGGATGGGGAAATATTGGTACACATAGCATTAATGAGAGAAGATTAACAAATTTAATGACTTTCTCTTGTAACTTCCAATTTTAGTTACAAGTAAACAAAATCCGTTGTATCAATTCTGAAAAAATAGATATAATTTCCCATATCAATTGTAAGTGAGATCGAACTATTTTATTTAGAATAAAATTAAGAAGTCTTTGACTCAAAACGTAATAGTGAAATCAAGGATTAGACCATATTTCTTTTTCTTTTTCTTTTT
>NW_019255794.1:0-1149 GCF_002742605.1 Olea europaea var. sylvestris | reverse complement strand
AGCACCATGCAACTCATCAAGCATATCATCTAGCCTAGGTATTGGGTGACGATACTTTATCGTGATATTGTTGATAGCTCGGCCATCCACGCACATTCTCCAAGTCCCGTCCTTCTTAGGTACCAGCAAAATAGGTACAACACATGGACTCATGCTCTTCCTGACATAACCTTTGCTCATCAACTCCTCCACTTGCTTTTGAAGCTCCTTCGTCTCCTCGGGATTGCTTCGGTAAGCTGGTCGATTCGGTATGACAGCTCTGGGTACAAAGTCAATTTGGTGCTCGATGCCTCTGATTGGTGGCAATCTACTTAGCATCTCCTCAGGAAACACATCGTCGAACGCCTGCAATAAAGACTTAACCAAACTAGGGAGGGATGTGTTAGAATCCTCAAAATTGAGGAGGGACTTCTTGTACACTAACAATATCATTTGCCTATTATCGCTCATAGCCTTTTTCAACTCACTCTCTTTTGCATAGAAGTTGACCTTTGACTTTTTTTCCGCTCAGCTGACTCTTTTTTTCTCCTCTCAACTGACTCATTTTCTCTCCGCTCATGTGGCTTCTCTCTCTCTTATCTTCACTTTCAGCCACCTCACTATTTTCTTTCTTATTGATGGTTCCACTATTGCCTCTCCTTTTTCCTGACTCTCTTATTATCTTGTCTTCCTCACTTGTCAGCTTGATTTGATCTCCATACACTTGTGCTGGTGTTAATGGCGCAAGAGTAATAGTCTTTCCATCCTTGACAAAACTATAACCATTCCTATATCCATCATGTGTGACACTTCTATCATATTGCCATGGTCTTCCTAACAAGATATGACCCACATGCATAGGCACCACATCACATACTGTCACTATAACTCTCAATTGAGAAATTAATTAAAACTCTTTTATTCACCCTAACTTCCCCACTTTCATTCAACCATTGCAACTTATAAGGCCTAGGGTGTCTTAACAATGCTAGTCCTAATTTCTCAACTAAAGTTGTGCTAGCTACATTCGTGCAACTCCCACCATCAATAATCATACTATATACCTTATCGTTGACGTAACAACATATGTAGAATATATTTTCTCGCTGCTGCTCCGAATCATCCACTTTGACTTGAGTGTTAAGAGCTCTCCTTGACACCAACGATTCC
>NW_019255793.1:0-35311 GCF_002742605.1 Olea europaea var. sylvestris | reverse complement strand
TATATTTGGAACGCTCGGATAGTCGGCGTACGAAGAATTGAGCGTAACTTTTGCAAGATGTGTCCGTTTCGGGCCCATAAGTAGTTTTTGGAAATATAGCGACCCCTTTAGGTTGAACTCACTACTTCGTCATGACGTATGAGGGATTTTGGCCATTTTTGGAAAGAATGAGCAGTTTTATGTTTGGAAGGCTTGGATGGTCGGTGTACGAAGAATTGAGCGTAACTTTTGCACACGGTGTCCGTTTTGGGCCCATAAGTACTTTTTGGAAATGTAGCGACCCGTTTGGATTGAACTCACTACTTCGTCATGACGTATGAGTGATTTTGGCCATTTTTGGAAAGAATGAGCAGTTTTACGTTTGTGAGGGCTTGGATGGTCGGTGTACGAAGAATTGAGCGTAACTTTTGCACACGGTGTCCGTTTTGGGCCCATAAGTACTTTTTGAAAATGTAGCGACCCTTTTGGATTGAAGTCACTACTTCGTCGTGACGTATGAGAGATTTTGGCCATTCTTTGGAAAGAGTGAGCAGTTTTATGTTTGGAAGGCTTGGAGAGTCGGCGTATGAAGAATTGAGCGTAACTATTGCACACGGTGTTCGTTTTGGGCCCAAAAGTACTTTTGGAAATGTAGCGACCCTTTTGGATTGAACTCACTACTTCCTTGTGACGTATGATGGATTTCGGCCATTTTTTGAAAGAAAGAGCAATTTTACGTTTGAAGCCTTGGACAGTCGGCGTACGAAGAATTGAGCGTACCTTTTGCACACGGTGTCCGTTTTGGGCCCGTAAGTACTTTTTGGAAATGTAGCGACCCTTTTGGATTGAACTCACAACTTCGTCATGACCTATAAGGGATTTCGGCCATTTTTCGAAAGATTGAGCAATTTTATGTTTGGAAGGCTTGGATAGTCGGCGAACGAAGAATTGAGCGTAACTTTTACGCACGGTGTCCGTTTTGGCCCAGTAAGTACTTTTTGTAAATGTAGCGACGGTTTTGGATTGAACTCACTACTTCGTCGTGACGTCTGAGGGATTTCGACCATTTTTAGAAAGAACAAGCACTTCTATATTTGGAAGGCTTGGATAGTCGGCGTACGAAGAATTGAGCGTAACTTTTGCACACGGTGTCCGTTTTGGCCTTATAAGTACTTTTTGGAAATGTAGCGACCCTTTTGGATTGAATTCACTACTTCGTCGTGACGTCTGAGGGATTTCGGCCATTTTTCGATTGAACGAGCACTTCTTTATTTGGAACGCACGGATAGTCGGCGTACGAAGAATTGAGCGTAACTTTTGCAGGAGGTGTCCGTTTCGGGCCCATAAGCACTTTTTGGAAATATAGCGACCATTTTGGATTGAACTCACTACTTCGTCGTGAAGTCTGAGGGATTTTGGCCATTTTTTGAAAGAACGAGCACTTCTATATTTGGAAAGCTCGGATAGTCGGCGTACGAAGAATTGAGCGTAACTTTTGCAAGGAGTGTCCCTTTCGGGCCCATCAGTACTTTTTGGAAATGTAGCGACCGTTTTGGATTGAACTCACTACTTCATCGTGACGTCTGAGGGATTTTGGCCATTTTTGGAAAGAATGAGCAGTTTTATCTTTGGAAGGCTTCGATAGTCGGCGTACGAAGAATTGAGCGTAACTTTTGCAAGGAGTGTCCCTTTCGGGCCCATCAGTACTTTTTGGAAATGTAGCGACCGTTTTGGATTGAACTCACTACTTCATCGTGACGTCTGAGGGATTTTGGCCATTTTTGGAAAGAATGAGCAGTTTTATCTTTGGAAGGCTTCGATAGTCGGCGTACGAAGAATTGAGCGTACCTTTTGCACACGGTGTCCGTTTTGGGCCCATAAGTACTTTTTGAAAATGTAGCGACCATTTTGGATTGAACTCACTACTTCGTCGTGACGTCTGAGGGTAACTTTTGCACACGGTGTTCGTTTTGGGCCCATAAGTACTTTTTGGAAATGTAGCGACCGTTTTGGATTGAACTTACTACTTCGTCGTGACGTCTGGGGGATTTCGGCCATTTTTTGAAAGATCGAGTACTTCTATATTTGGAATGCTCGGATAGGCGGCGTACGAAGAATTGAGCGTAACTTTTGCAAGAGGTGGCCGTTTCGGGCCCATAAGTACTTTTTGGAAATGTAGGGACCATTTTGAATTGAACTCACTACTTCGTTGTGACGTCAGAGAGATTTCGGCCATTTTTCGATAGAACGAGCACTTCTATATTTGGAATGCTCGGATAATCGGCGTACGAAGAATTGAAAGTAACTTTTGCAAGAGGTGTCCGTTTCGGGTCCATATGTACTTTTTGGAAATGTAGCGACCCTTTTGGATTGAACTCACTACTTCGTCGTGACGTCTGAGGGATTTCGGCCATTTTTCAAAAGAAGGAGCACTTCTATATTTGGAACGCTCGGATAGTCGGCGTACGAAGAATTGAGCGTAACTTTTGCAAGAGGTGGCCGTTTCGGGCCCATAAGTACTTTTTGGAAATGTAGGGACCATTTTGAATTGAACTCACTACTTCGTTGTGACGTATGATGAATTTCGGCCATTTTTGGAAAGAACGAGCACTTCTATATGTGGAACGCTCGGATAGTCGGCGTACGAAGAATTGAGGGTAACTTTTGCACACGGTGTCCATTTTGGGCCCATAAGTACTTTTTGGAAATGTAGCGACCGTTTTGGATTAAACTCACTACTTCATCGTGACATCTGGGGGATTTCGGCCATTTTTCTAAAAAATGAGCACTTCTATATTTGGAATGCTCGGATAGTCGGCGTACGAAGAATTGAGCGAAACTTTTGCAAGAGGTGTCCGTTTCGGGCCCATAAGTACTTTTTGGAAATGTAGCGACCATTTTGGATTGAGCTCACTACTTCGTCGTGACGTTTGAAGAATTTTGGCCATTTTTCAAAAGAATTAGCACTTCTATATTTGGAACGCTCAAATAGTCGGCGTACGAAGAATTGAGCGTAACTTTTGCAAGAGGTGTCCGTTTCGGGCCCATAAGTACTTTTTGGAAATGTAGCGACCCTTTTGGATTGAACTCTCTACTTCGTCGTGACGTATGACGGATTTTGGCCATTTTTGGAAAGAATGAGCAGTTTTATGTTTGGAAGGCTTGGATGGTCGGCGTACGAAGAATTGAGCGTAACTTTTGTCCATGGTGTCCGCTTTGGGTCCATAAGTACTTTTTGGAAATGTAGCGACCCTTTTGGATCGAACTCCCAACTTTGTCGTGACGTTAGAGGGATTTTGGCCGTTTTTTGGAAAGAGTGAGTAGTTTTATGTTTAGAAGGCTTGGATAGTCGGCGTACGAAGAATTGAGCGTACCTTTCGCACACGGTGTCCGTTTTGGGCCCATAAGTACTTTTTGGAAGTGTAGCGACCCTTTTGGATTGAACTCACAACTTCGTCGTGACCTATAAGGGATTTCAGCCATTTTTCGAAAGAATGAGCAACTTTATGTTTGGAAGGCTTGGATAGTCGGCGTACGAAGAATTGAGCGTAACTTTTGCACACGGTGTCCATTTTGGCCCCATAAGTACTTTTTGGAAATCTAGCGACCCTTTTGGATTGAACTCACAAATTCGTCGTGACATATGAGGAATTTTGGCCATTTTTTGAAAGAACGAGCACTTCTATATTTGGAATGCTCGGATAGTCAACGTACGTAGATTTGAGAGTAACTTTTGCACACGGTGTCCATTTTGGGCCCATAAGTACTTTTTGGAAATGTAGCGACCGTTTTGGATTGAACTCACTACTTCGTTGTGACGTCTGAGGGATTTTGGCCATTTTTTGAAAGAACGAGCACTTCTATATTTGGAACGCTCGGATAGTCGGGTACAAAGAATTGAGCGTAACTTTTGCACACGGTGTCCGTTTTGGGCCCATAAGTACTTTTTGGAAATGTAGTGACCGTTTTGCATTGAACTCACTACTTCGTCGTGAACTCTAGGGGTTTTTGGCCATTTTTTGAAAGAACGAGAACTTCTATATTTGGAATGCTCGGATAGTCGGCGTACGAAGAATTGAGCGTAACTTTTGCAAGAGCTGTCCGTTTCGGGCCCAAAATTACTTTTTGGAAATGTAGCGACCATTTTGGATTGAACTCACTACTTCGTCGTGACGTCTGAGGGATTTCGGCCATTTTTCGAAAGAACGAGCACTTCTATATTTGGAACGCTCGGATAGTCGACGTACGAAGAATTGAGCGTAACTTTTGCAAGATGTGTCCGTTTCGGGCCCATAAGTACTTTTTGGAAATATAGCGACCCCTTTAGATTGAACTCACTACTTCGTCGTGACGTATGAGAGATTTTGGCCATTCTTTGGAAAGAGTGAGCAGTTTTATGTTTGGAAGGCTTGGAGAGTCGGCGTACGAAGAATTGAGCGTAACTATTGCACACGGTGTTCATTTTGGGCCCAAAAGTACTTTTTGGAAATGTAGCGACCCTTTTGGATTGAACTCACTACTTCCTTGTGATGTATGACGGATTTCGGCCATTTTTTGAAAGAAAGAGCAATTTTACGTTTGAAGCCTTGGATAGTCGGCGTACGAAGAATTGAGCATACCTTTTGCACACGGTGTCCATTTTGGGTCCGTAAGTACTTTTTGGAAATGTAGCAACCCTTTTGGATTGAACTCACAACTTCGTCATGACCTATAAGGGATTTCGGCCATTTTTCGAAAGATTGAGCAATTTTACGTTTGGAAGGCTTGGATAGTCGGCGTACGAAGAATTGAGCGTAACTTTTGCACACGGTGTCCGTTTTGGCCCAGTAAGTACTTTTTGTAAATGTAGCGACCGTTTTGGATTGAACTCACTACTTCGTCGTGACGTCTGAGGGATTTCGACCATTTTTAGAAAGAACAAGCACTTCTATATTTGGAAGGCTTGGATAGTCGGCGTACGAAGAATTGAGCGTAACTTTTGCACACGGTGTCCGTTTTGGCCCCATAAGTACTTTTTGGAAATGTAGCGACCCTTTTGGATTGAATTCACTACTTCGTCGTGACGTCTGAGGGATTTCGGCCATTTTTCGATTGAACGAGCACTTCTGTATTTGGAACGCACGGATAGTCGGCGTACGAAGAATTGAGCGTAACTTTTGCAGGAGGTGTCCGTTTCGGGCCCATAAGCACTTTTTGGAAATGTAGCGACCATTTTGGATTGAACTCACTACTTCGTCGTGACGTCTGAGGGATTTTGGCCATTTTTTGAAAGAACGAGCACTTCTATATTTGGAACGCTCGGATAGTCGGCGTACGAAGAATTGAGCGTAACTTTTGTAAGAGGTGTCCGTTTCGGGCCCATAAGTACCTTTTGGAAATGTAGCGACCCTTTTGGATTGAACTCACTACTTCATCGTGACGTATGAGGGATTTTGGCCATTTTTGGAAAGAATGAGCAGTTTTATCTTTGGAAGGCTTCGATAGTCGGCGTACGAAGAATTGAGCGTACCTTTTGCTCACGGTGTCCCTTTTGGGCCCATAAGTACTTTTTGGAAATGTAGCGACCCTTTTGGATTGAACTCACCACTTCATCGTGACCTATAAGGGATTTCAGCCATTTTTTGAAAGAACGAGCACTTCTATGTTTGGAAGGCTTGAATAGTCGGCGTACGAAGAATTGAGCGTACCTTTTGCACACGGTGTCCGTTTTGGGCCCATAAGTACTTTTTGGAAATGTAGCGACCCTTTTGGATTGAACTCACAACTTTGTCGTGACATATGAGGGATTTCGGTCATTTTTCGAAAGAACGAGCACTTCTATATTTGGATCGCTTGGATAGTCGGCTTACAAAGAATTGAGCGTAACTTTTGCACATGGTGTCCGTTTTGGGCCCATAAGTGCTTTTGGAAAATGTAGCAACCGTTTTGGATTGAACTCACTACTTCGTCGTGCCGTCTGAGGGATTTCGGCCATTTTTCGAAAGAACAAGCACTTCTATATTTGGAACGCTCGGATAGTCGGCGTACGAAGAATTGAGCGTAACTTTTGCAAGAGGTGTCCGTTTTGGGCCCATAAGTACTTTTTGGAAATGTAGCGACCATTTTGTATTGAACTCACTACTTCGTCGTGACATCGGAGGGATTTTGCCCATTTTTCGAAAGAACGAGCACTTCTATATTTGGAACGCACAGATAGTCGGTGTACGAAGAATTGAGCATAACTTTTGCAAGAGGAGTCCGTTTCGGGCCCATAAGTACTTTTTGGAAATGTAGCGACCCTTTTGGATTGAATTCACTGCATCGTCGTGACGTATGAGGGATTTTGGCCATTTTTGGAAAGAATGACCAGTTTTATCTTTGGAAGGCTTCGATAGTCGGCGTACGAAGAATTGAGCGTACCTTTTCCACACGGTGTCCCTTTTGGGCCCATAAGTACTTTTTGGAAATGTAGCGACCCATTTGGATTGAACTCACCACTTCGTCGTGACCTATAAGGGATTTCGGCCATTTCTCGAAAGAACGAGCACTTCTATGTTTGAAAGGCTTGAATAGTCGGCATACGAAGAATTGAGCGTACCTTTTGCACACGGTGTCCGTTTTGGGCCCATAAGTTCTTTTTGGAAATGTAGTGACCCTTTTGAATTGAACTCACAACTTCGTCGCGACCAATGAGGGATTTCGGCCATTTTTCGAAAGAACGAGCACTTCTATATTTGGAACGCTCGGATAGTCGGCGTACGAAGAATTGAGCGTAACATTTGCAAGAGGTGTCCGTTTCGGGCCCATAAGTACTTTTTGGAAATGTAGCGACCCTTTTGGATTGAACTCACAACATCGTCGTGACATATGATGGATTTCGGCCATTTTTCGAACGAACGAGCACTTCTATATTTGGAACAATCGAACTCACTACTTCGTCGTGACGTATGAGGGATTTTGGCCATTTTTGGAAAGAATGAGCAGTTTTATGTTTGGAAGGCCTGGATGGTTGGCATACGAAGAATCGAGCGTAACTTTTGTACACGGTGTCCTTTTTGGGCCCATAAGTACTTTTTGGAAATGTAGCGACCCTTTTGGATTGAACTCACTACTTCGTCGTGACGTCTAAGGGTAACTTTTTGGAAATGTAACGAACGTTTTGGATTGAACTTACTACTTCGTCGTGACGTCTGGGGGATTTAGGTCATTTTTCGAAAGAACAAGCACTTCTATATTTAGAATGCTCGGATAGTCAGCGTACGAAGAATTGAGCATAACTTTTGCAATAGGTGGCCGTTTCGGGCCCATAAGTACTTTTTGGAAATGTAGCGAACATTTTGAATTGAACTCACTACTTCGTCGTGACGTCTGAGAGATTTCGGCCATTTTTCGATAGAACGAGCACTTCTATATTTGGAACGCTCGGATAGTCGGCGTACGAAGAATTGAGCGTAACTTTTGCAAGAGGTGTCCGTTTCGGGTCCATAAGTACTTTTTGGAAATGTAGCGACCCTTTTGGATTGAACTCACTACTTCTTCGTGACGTCTGAGGGATTTCGGCCATTTTTTGAAAGAAAGAGCAATTTTATGCTTGAAGGCTTATATAGTCGGCGTACGAAGAATTGACCGTACCTTTTGCACACGATGTCCGTTTCGGGCCCATAAGTACTTTTTGGAATTGTAGCGACCCTTTTGGACTGAACTCTCAACTTCGTCGTGACCTATAAGGGATTTCGGCCATTTTTGGAAAGAATGAGCAATTTTATGTTTGGAAGGCTTGGATAGTCGGCGTACGAAGAATTGACCCTACCTTTTGCACACGATGTCCGTTTTGGGCCCATAAGTACTTTTTGGAAATGTAGCGACCCTTTTGGATTGAACTCACAACATCATCGTGACATATGATGGATTTCGGCCATTTTTCGAACGAACGAGCACTTCTATATTTGGAACACTCGAATAGTCGGCGTACGAAGAATTGAGCGTACCTTTTGCACACGGTGTCCGTTTTGGGCCCATACGTACTTTTTGGAAATGTAGCGACCGTTTTGGATTGAACTCACTACTTCGTCGTGACGTCTGAGGGTAAGTTTTGTACACGGTGTCCGTTTCGGGCCCATAAGTAATTTTTGGAAATGTAGCGACCGTTTTGGTTTGAACTTACTACTTCGTCGTGACGTCTGGGGGATTTCGGCCATTTTTCGAAAGAACGAGCACTTCTATATTTGGAATGCTCGGATAGTCGGCGTACGAAGAATTGAGCGTAACTTTTGCAAGAGGTGTCCGTTTCGGGTCCATATGTACTTTTTGGAAATGTAGCGACCGTTTTGGATTGAACTCACTACTTCTTCGTGACGTCTGAGGGATTTCGGCCATTTTTTGAAAGAATGAGCAATTTTATGTTTGGAAGGCTTGGATAGTCGGCGTATGAAGAATTGAGCGTAACTTTTGCAAGAGGTGTCCGTTTCGGGTCCATATGTACTTTTTGGAAATGTAGCGACCGTTTTGGATTGAACTCACTACTTCTTCGTGACGTCTGAGGGATTTCGGCCATTTTTTGAAAGAATGAGCAATTTTATGTTTGGAAGGCTTGGATAGTCGGCGTATGAAGAATTGAGCGTAACTTTTGCAAGAGGTGTCCGTTTCGGGTCCATATGTACTTTTTGGAAATGTAGCGACCGTTTTGGATTGAACTCACTACTTCTTCGTGACGTCTGAGGGATTTCGGCCATTTTTTGAAAGAATGAGCAATTTTATGTTTGGAAGGCTTGGATAGTCGGCGTACGGAGAATTGAGCGTAACTTTTGCACACGCTGTCCGTTTTGGGCCCATAAGTACTTTTTGGAAATGTAGCGACCCTTTTGGATTGAACTCACAACATCGTCGTGACATATGATAGATTTCGGCCATTTTTCGAAAGAAGGAGCACTTCTATATTTGGAACACTCGAATAGTCGGCGTACGAAGAATTGAGCGTACCTTTTGCCCACGGTGTCCGTTTTGGGCCCATAAGTACTTTTTGGAAATGTAGCGACCCTTTTGGATTGAACTCACTACTTCGTCGTGACGACTGAGGGTAAGTTTTGCACACGGTGTCCGTTTTGGCCCCATAGGTACTTTTTGGAAATGTAGCGACCCTTTTGGATTGAATTCACTACTTCGTCGTGACGTCTGAGGGATTTCGGCCATTTTTCGATTGAACGAGCACTTTTGTATTTGAAACGCTCGGATAGTCGGCGTACGAAGAATTGAGCGTAACTTTTGCAGGAGGTGTCCGTTTCGGGTCCATAAGTACTTTTTGGAAATGTAGCGACCCTTTTGGATTGAACTCACTACTTCGTCGTGACGTCTGAGGGTAAGTTTTGCACACGGTGTCCGTTTTGGGCCCATAAGTACTTTTTGGAAATGTAGCGACCGTTTTGGATTGAACTTACTACTTCGTCGTGACGTCTGGGGGATTTCGGCCATTTTTCGAAAGAACGAGCACTTCTATATTTGGAATGCTCGGACAGTCGGCGAACGAAGAATTGAGCGTAACTTTTGCAAGAGGTTGCCGTTTCGGGCCCATAAGTACTTTTTGGAAATGTAGCGACCATTTTGAATTGAACTCACTACTTCGTCGTGACGTCTGAGGGATTTCGGCCATTTTTTGAAAGAACGAGCACTTCTATATTTGGAACGCTCGGATAGTCGGCGTACGAAGAATTGAGCGTAACTTTTGCAAGAGGTGTCCGTTTCGGGTCCATAAGTACTTTTTGGAAATGTAGCGACCCTTTTGGATTGAACTCACTACTTCGTCGTGACGTATGAGGGATTTTGGCCATTTTTGAAGTGAATGTGTAGTTTTATGTTTGGAAGGCTTGGATGGTCGGCATACGAAGAATTGAGCGTAACTTTTGCACACAGTGCCCATTTTGGGCCCATAAGTACTTTTTGGAAATGTAGCGACCCTTTTTGGATTGAACTCACTACTTCGTCGTGACGTCTGAGGGATTTCGGCCATTTTTCGAAAGAACGAGCACTTCTATATTTGGAACACTCGAATAGTCGGCGTACGAAGAATTGAGCGTACCTTTTGCCCACGGTGTCCGTTTTGGGCCCATAAGTACTTTTTGGAAATGTAGCGACCGTTTTGGATTGAACTCACTACTTCGTCGTGACGTCTGGGGGATTTCGGCCATTTTTCGAAAAAATGAGCACTTCCATATTTGGAATGCTCGGATAGTCGGCGTACGAAGAATTGAGCGAAACTTTTGTAAGAGGTGTCCGTTTCGGGCCCATAAGTACTTTTTGGAAATGTAGCGACCATTTTGGATTGAGCTCACTACTTCGTCGTGACGTTTGAGGAATTTCGGCCATTTTTCGAAAGAGCGAGCACTTCTATATTTGGAACGCTCAGATAGTCGACGTACGAAGAATTGAGCATAACTTTTGCACACGGTGTCCATTTTGGCCCCATAAGTACTTTTTGGAAATGTAGCGACCCTTTTGGATTGAACTCACAACTTCGTCGTGACATATGAGGGATTTCGGCCATTTTTTGAAAGAACGAGCAGTTCTATATTTGGAACGCTCGGATAGTCAGCGTACGAAGAATTAAGCGTAACTTTTGTACACGGTGTCCGTTTTGGGCCCATAAGTACTTTTTGGAAATGTAGCGACCGTTTTGCATTGAACTCAGTACTTCGTCGTGATGTCTGGGGGATTTCGGCCATTTTTTGAAAGAGCGAGAACTTCTATATTTGGAATGCTCGGATAGTCGACGTACGAAGAATTGAGCGTAACTTTTGCGAGAGGTGTCCGTTTCAGGCCCAAAAGTACTTTTTGGAAATGTAGTGACCCTTTTGGATTGAACTCACAACTTCGTAGGGACCTATTAGGGATTTCGGCCATTTTTCGAAAGAATGAGCAATTTTATGTTTGGAAGGCTTGGATAGTCGGCTTTCGAAGAATTGAGTGCAACTTTTGCACACGGTGTCCGTTTTGGGCCAGTAAGTACTTTTTCGAAATGTTGCGACCCTTTTGGATTGAACTCACAACTTCGTCGTGACATATGAGGGATTTCGGCCATTTTTCGAAAGAACGAGCACTTCTATATTTGGAACGCTCGAATAGTCGGTGTACAAAGAATTGAGCGTAACTTTTGCACACGTTGTCCATTTTGGGCCCATAAGTACTTTTTGGAAATGTAGCGACCGTTTTGGATTTAACTCACTACTTCGTCGTGACGTCTGAGGGTAACTTTTGCACACGGTGTCCGTTTTGGGCCCATAAGTACTTTTTGGAAATGTAGCGACCGTTTTTGATTGAACTTACTACTTCGTCGTGATGTCTGGGGGATTTCGCCCATTTTTTGAAAGATCGAGCACTTCTATATTTGGAATGCTCGGATAGTCGGCTTACGAAGAATTGAGCGTAACTTTTGCACACGGTGTCCGTTTTGGGCCCATAAGTACTTTTTGGAAATGTAGCGACCCTTTTGGATTGAACTCCCTACTTCGTCGTGAGGTCTGAGGGATTTCGGCCATTTTTCGAAAGAACGAGCACTTCTATATTTGGAACGCTCGGATAGTCGGCGTACGAAGAATTGAGTGTAACTTTTGCACACGGTGTCCATTTTGGGCCCATAAGTACTTTTTGGAAATGTAGAGACCGTTTTGGATTGAACTCACTACTTCGTCGTGACGTCTGGGGGATTTCGGCCATTTTTCGAAAAAATGAGCACTTCTATATTTGGAATGCTCGGATAGTCGGCGTACGAAGAATTGAGCGAAACTTTTGCAAGAGGTGTCCGTTTCGGGCCCATAAGTACTTTTTGGAAATGTAGCGACCATTTTGGATTGAGCTCACAACTTCGTCGTGACGTTTGAGGAATTACGGCCATTTTTCGAAAGAACGAGCACTTCTATATTTGGAACGCTCAAATAGTCGGTGTACGAAGAATTGAGCGTAACTTTTGCAAGAGGTGTCCGTTTCGGGCCCATAAGTACTTTTTGGAAATGTAGCGACCCTTTTGGATTGAACTCTCTACTTCGTCGTGATGTATGACGGATTTTGGCCATTTTTGGAAAGAATGAGCAGTTTTATGTTTGGAAGGCTTGGATGGTCGGCGTACGAAGAATTGAGCGTAACTTTTGTCCATGGTGTCCGCTTTGGGCCCATAAGTACTTTTTGGAAATGTAGCGACCCTTTTGGATCGAACTCACTACTTTATCGTGACGTTTGAGGGATTTTGGCCATTTTTTGGAAAGAGTGAGTAGTTTTATGTTTGGAAGGCTTGGATAGTCAGCGTACGAAGAATTGAGCGTACCTTTCGCACACCGTGTCCGTTTTGGGCCCATAAGTACTTTTTGGAAGTGTAGCGACCCTTTTAGATTGAACTCACAACTTCGTCGTGACCTATAAGGGATTTCGGCCATTTTTCGAAAGAATGAGCAACTTTATGTTTGGAAGGCTTGGATAGTCGGCGTACGAAGAATTGAGCGTAACTTTTGCACACGGTGTCCATTTTGGCCCCATAAGTACTTTTTGGAAATCTAGCGACCCTTTTGGATTGAACTCACAAATTCGTCTTGACATATGAGGGATTTTGGCCATTTTTTGAAGGAACGAGCACTTCTATATTTGGAACGCTCGGATAGTCAGCGTACGTAGATTTGAGAGTAACTTTTGCACACGGTGTCCGTTTTGGGCCCATAAGTACTTTTTGGAAATGTAGCGACCGTTTTGGATTGAACTCACTACTTCGTTGTGACGTCTGAGGGATTTTGGCCATTTTTTGAAAGAACGAGCACTTCTATATTTGGAACGCTCGGATAGTCGGGTACGAAGAATTGAGCGTAACTTTTGTACACGGTGTCCGTTTTGGGCCCATAAGTACTTTTTGGAAATGTAGTGACCGTTTTGCACTGAACTCACTACTTCGTCGTGACCTCTAGGGGATTTCGGCCATTTTTTGAAAGAACGAGAACTTCTATATTTGGAATGCTCGGATAGTCGGCGTACGAAGAATTGAGCGTAACTTTTGCAAGAGCTGTCCGTTTCGGGCCCAAAAGTACTTTTTGGAAATGTAGCGACCATTTTGGATTGAACTCACTACTTCGTCGTGACGTCTGAGGGATTTCGGCCATTTTTTGAAAGAACGAGCACTTCTATATTTGGAACGCTCGGATAGTCGGCGTACGAAGAATTGAGCGTAACTTTTGTAAGAGGTGTCCGTTTCGGGCCCATAAGTAATTTTTGGAAATGTAGCGACCCTTTTGGATTGAACTCACTACTTCATCGTGACATATGAGGGATTTTGGCCATTTTTGGAAAGAATGAGCAGTTTTATCTTTGGAAGGCTTCGATAGTCGGCGTACGAAGAATTGAGCGTACCTTTTGCACACGGTGTCCCTTTTGGGCCCATAAGTACTTTTTGAAGATGTAGCGACCCTTTTGGATTGAACTCACCACTTCGTCGTGACCTGTAAGGGATTTCGGCCATTTTTTGAAAGAACGAGCACTTCTATGTTTGGAAGGCTTGAATAGTCGGCGTACGAAGAATTGAGCGTACCTTTTGCACACGGTGTCCGTTTTGGGCCCATAAGTACTTTTTGGAAATGTAGCGACCCTTTTGGATTGAACTCACAACTTCGTCGTGACATATGAGGGATTTCGGTCATTCTTTGGAAAGAGTGAGTAGTTTTATGTTTGGAAGGCTTGGAGAGTCGGCGTACGAAGAATTGAGCGTAACTTTTGTAAGAGGTGTCCGTTTTGGGCCCAAAAGTACTTTTTGGAAATGTAGCGACCCTTTTGGATTGAACTCACTACTTCCTTGTGACGTATGACGGATTTCGGCCATTTTTTGAAAGAAAGTGCAATTTTTCGTTTGAAGCCTTGGATAGTCGGCGTACGAAGAATTGAGCGTACCTTTTGCACACGGTGTCCGTTTTGGGCCCGTAAGTACTTTTTGGAAATGTAGCGACCCTTTTGGATTGAACTCACAACTTCGTCATGACCTATAAGGGATTTTGGCCATTTTTCGAAAGATTGAGCAATTTTATGTTTGGAAGGCTAGGATAGTCGGCGTACGAAGAATTGAGCATAACTTTTGCACACGGTGTCCGTTTTGGCCCAGTAAGTACTTTTTGTAAATGTAGCGACCGTTTTGGATTGAACTCACTACTTCGTCGTGACGTCTGAGGGATTTCGACCATTTTTAGAAAGAACAAGCACTTCTATATTTGGAAGGCTTGGATAGTCGGCGTACGAAGAATTGAGCGTAACTTTTGCAGGAGGTGTCCGTTTCGGGTCCATACGTACTTTTTGGAAATGTAGCGACCCTTTTAGATTGAATTCACTACTTCGTCGTGACGTCTGAGGGATTTCGGCCATTTTTTGATTGAACGAGCACTTCTGTATTTGGAACGCACAGATAGTCGGCGTACGAAGAATTGAGCGTAACTTTTGCAGGAGGTGTCCGTTTCGGGCCCATAAGCACTTTTGGGAAATGTAGCGACCATTTTGGATTGAACTCACAACTTCGTCGTGACGTCTGAGGGATATCGGCCATTTTTTGAAAGAACGAGCACTTCTATATTTTGAACGCTCGGATGGTCGGCGTACGAAGAATTGAGCGTAACTTTTGCACACGGTGTACGTTTTGGGCCCATAAGTACTTTTTGGAAATGTAGCGACCCTTTTGGATTGAACTCACCACTTCATCGTGACGTATGACGGATTTTGACCATTTTCTGAAAGAATTAGCACTTTTATTCTTAGAAGGCTTGGATAGTCGGCATATGAAGAATTGAGCGTACCTTTCACACACGGTGTCCGTTTTGGGCCCATAAGTACTTTTTGGAAATATAGCGACCGTTTTGGATTGAACTCACCACTTCGTCGCGACGTATGACGGATTTCGGCCATTTTTCGAAAGAATGAGCAATTTTATGTTTGGAAGGCTTGGATAGTCGGCGTACAAAGAATTGAGCGTAACTTTTGCTCACGGTGTCCATTTTGGGCTCATAAGTACTTTTTGGAAATGTAGAGACCGTTTTGAATTGAACTCACCACTTCGTCGCGACGTATGACGGATTTCGGCCATTTTTTGAAAGAAAGAGCAATTTTATGTTTGGAAGGCTTGGATAGTCCGCGTACGAAGAATTGAGCGTAACTTTTGCACACGGTGTCCATTTTGGCCCCATAAGTACTTTTTGGAAATGTAGCGACCCTTTTGGATTGAATTCACTACTTCGTCGTGACGTCTGAGGGATTTCGGCCATTTTTCGATTGAACGAGCACTTCTGTATTTGGAACGCACGGATAGTCGGCGTACGAAGAATTGAGCGTAACTTTTGCAGGAGGTGTCTGTTTCGGGCCCATAAGCACTTTTTGGAAATGTAGCGACCATTTTGGATTGAACTCACTACTTCGTCGTGACGTCTGAGGGATTTTGGCAATTTTTTGAAAGAACGAGCACTTCTATATTTGGAACGCTCGGATAGTCGGCGTACGAAGAATTGAGCGTAACTTTTGTAAGAGGTGTCCGTTTCGGGCCCATAAGTACTTTTTGGAAATGTAGCGACCCTTTTGGATTGAACTCACTACTTCATCGTGACGTATGAGGGATTTTGGCCATTTTTGGAAAGAATGAGCAGTTTTATCTTTGGATGCTTCGATAGTCGGCGTACGAAGAATTGATCGTACCTTTTGCACACGGTGTCCCTTTTGGGCCCATAAGTACTTTTTGGAAATGTAGCGACCCTTTTGGATTGAACTCACCACTCCGTCGTGACCTGTAAGGGATTTCGGCCATTTTTTGAAAGAACGAGCACTTCTATGTTTGGAAGGCTTGAATAGTCGGCGTACGAAGAATTGAGCGTAACTTTTGTAAGAGGTGTCCGTTTCGGGCCCATAAGTACTTTTTGGAAATGTAGCGACCCTTTTGGATTGAACTCACAACTTCGTCGTGACATATGAGGGATTTCGGCCATTTTTCGAAAGAAAGAGCACTTCTATATTTCGAACGCTTGGATAGTCGGCTTACAAAGAATTGAGCGTAACTTTTGCACATGGTGTCCGTTTTGGGCCCATAAGTACTTTTTAGAAATGTAGCGACCATTTTGGATTGAACTCACTACTTCGTCGTGACGTCTGAGGGATTTCGGCCATTTTTCGAAAGAACAAGCACTTCTATATTTGGAACGCTCGGATAGTCGGCGTACGAAGAATTGAGCATAACTTTTGCAAGAGGTGTCCGTTTTGGGCCCATAAGTACTTTTTGGAAATGTAGCGACCATTTTGTATTGAACTCACTACTTCGTCGTAACGTCTGAGGAATTTTGGCCATTTTTCGAAAGAACGAGCACTTCTATATTTGGAACGCACAGATAGTCGGTGTACGAAGAATTGAGCGTTACTTTTGCAAGAGGAGTCCGTTTCGGGCCCATAAGTACTTTTTGGAAATGTAGCGACCCTTTTGGATTGAACTCACTACATCGTCGTGACGTATGAGGGATTTTGGCCATTTTTGGAAAGAATGAGCAGTTTTATCTTTGGAAGGCTTCGATAGTCGACGTACGAAGAATTGAGCGTACCTTTTCCACACGGTGTCCCTTTTGGGCCCATAAGTACACTTTGGAAATGTAGCGACCCATTTGGATTGAACTCACTACTTCGTCGTGACCTATAAGGGATTTCGGCCATTTCTCGAAAGAACGAGAACTTCTATGTTTGAAAGGCTTGAATAGTCGGCATACGAAGAATTGAGCGTACCTTTTGCACACGGTGTCCGTTTTGGGCCCATAAGTTCTTTTTGGAAATGTAGGGACACTTTTGGATTGAACTCACAACTTCGTCGTGACCAATGAGGGATTTTGGCCATTTTTCGAAAGAACGAGCACTTCTTTATTTGGAACGCTCGGATAGTCGGCGTACGAAGAATTGAGTGTAACGTTTGCAAGAGGTGTCCGTTTCGGGCCCATAAGTACTTTTTGGAAATGTAGCGACCCTTTTGGATTGAACTCACTACTTCGTCGTGACGTATGACGGATTTTGGCCATTTTTGGAAAGAATGAGCAGTTTTATATTTGGAAGGCCTGGATGGTCGGCATACGAAGAATCGAGCGTAACTTTTGTACACGGTGTCCTTTTTGGGCCCATAAGTACTTTTTGGAAATGTAGCGACCCTTTTGGATTGAACTCACTACTTCGTCGTGACGTCTAAGGGTAACTTTTGCACACGGTGTCCGTTTTGGGCCCATAAGTACTTTTTGGAAATGTAGCGATCGTTTTGGATTGAACTTACTACTTCGTCGTGACGTCTAGGGGATTTAGGCCATTTTTCGAAAGAACGAGCACTTCTATATTTGGAATGCTCGGATAGTCGGCGTACGAAGAATTGAGCGTAACTTTTGCACACGGTGTCCGTTTTCGGCCCATAAGTACTTTCTGGAAATATAGCGACCGTTTCGGATTGAACTCACCACTTCGTCGTGACGTATGAGGGATTTCGGCCATTTTTCAAAAGAACGAGTACTTCTATCTCTGGAACGCTCGGATAGTCGGCGTACGAAGTATTGAGCGTACCTTTTGCACACGGTGTCCGTTTCGGGCCCATAAGTACTTTTTGGAAATGTAGCGACCCTTTTGGATTGAACTCACTACTTCTTCGTGACGTCTGAGGGATTTCGGCCATTTTTCGAAAGAAAGCAATTTTATGCTTGAACGCTCGGATAGTCGGCGTACGAAGAATTGAGCGTACCTTTTGCACACGGTGTCCGTTTCGGGCCCATAAGTACTTTTTGGAATTGTAGCGACCCTTTTGGACTGAACTCTCAACTTCGTCGTGACCTATAAGGGATTTCGGCCATTTTTCGAAAGAAAGCAATTTTATGCTTGAACGCTCGGATAGTCGGCGTACGAAGAATTGAGCGTAACTTTTGCACAGGTGTCGTTTTGGGCCCATAAGTACGTTTTGGAAATGTAGCGACCCTTTTGGATTGAACTCACAACATCGTCGTGACATATGATGGATTTCGGCCATTTTTCGAACGAACGAGCACTTCTACATTTGGAACACTCGAATAGTCGGCGTACGAAGAATTGAGCGTACCTTTTGCACACGGTGTCCGTTTCGGGCCCATAAGTACTTTTTGGAAATGTAGCGACCGTTTTGGATTGAACTCACTACTTCGTCGTGACGTCTGAGAGTAAGTTTTGCACACGGTGTCCATTTTGGGCCCATAAGTACTTTTTGGAAATGTAGCCTTCGTCGTGACGTCTGGGGGATTTCGGCCATTTTTCGAAAGAACGAGCACTTCTATATTTGGAATGCTCGGATAGTCCGCGTACGAAGAATTGAGCGTAACTTTTGCAAGAGGTGGCCGTTTCGGGCCCATAAGTACTTTTTGGAAATGTAGCGACCATTTTGAATTGAACTCACTACTTCGTCGTGACGTCTGAGAGATTTCGGCCATTTTTCGATAGAACGAGCACTTCTATATTTGGAAAGCTCGGATAGTCGGTGTACGAAGAATTGAGCATAACTTTTGCAAGAGGTGTCCGTTTCGGGTCCATAAGTACTTTTTGGAAATGTAGCGACCCTTTTGGATTGAACTCACTACTTCGTCGTGACGTCTGAGGGATTTCGGCCATTTTTTGAAAGAAAAAGCAATTTTATGCTTGAAGGCTTATATAGTCGGCGTACGAAGAATTGAGCGTACCTTTTGCACACGGTGTCCGTTTCGGGCCCATAAGTACTTTTTGGAAATGTAGCGACCCTTTTGGACTGAACTCTCAACTTCGTCGTGACCGATAAGGGATTTCGGCCATTTTTTGAAAGAATGAGCAATTTTATGTTTGGAAAGCTTGGATAGTTGGCGTACGAAGAATTGAGCGTAACTTTTGCACACGGTGTCCGTTTTGGCCCCATAAGTACTTTTTGGAAATGTAGCGACCCTTTTGGATTGAATTCGCTACTTCGTCGTGACGTCTGAGGGATTTCGGCCATTTTTCGATTGAACGAGCACTTTTGTATTTGGAACGCTCGGATAGTCGGCGTACGAAGAATTGAGCGTAACTTTTGCAGGAGGTGTCCGTTTCGGGTCCATAAGTACTTTTTGAAAATGTAGCGACCCTTTTGGATTGAACTCACTACATCGTCGTGACGTCTTAGGGATTTTGGCCGTTTTTTGAAAGAACGAGCACTTCTATATTTGGAACGCTCGGATAGTCGGCGTACGAAGAATTGAGCGTAACTTTAGCACACGGTGTCCGTTTTGGGCCCATAAGTACTTTTTGGAAATGTAGCGACCCTCTTGGATTGAACTCACTACTTCGTCGTGACGTCTGAGGGATTTTGGCCATTTTTTGAAAGAACGAGCACTTCTACACTTGGAACGCTCGGATAGTCGGCGTACGAAGAATTGAGCGTAACTTTTGCACACGGTGTCGATTTTGGGCCCATAAGTACTTTTTGGAAATGTAGCGACCCTCTTGGATTGAACTCACTACTTCGTCGTGACGTCTGAGGGATTTTGGCCATTTTTTGAAAGAACGAGCACTTCTACACTTGGAACGCTCGGATAGTCGGCGTACGAAGAATTGAGCGTAACTTTTGCACACGGTGTCGATTTTGGGCCCATAAGTACTTTTTGGAAATGTAGCGACCCTCTTGGATTGAACTCACTACTTCGTCGTGACGTCTGAGGGATTTTGGCCATTTTTTGAAAGAACGAGCACTTCTACACTTGGAACGCTCGGATAGTCGGCGTACGAAGAATTGAGCGTAACTTTTGCAGGAGGTGTCCGTTTCGGGCCCATAAGCACTTTTTGGAAATGTAGCGACCATTTTGGATTGAACTCACTACTTCGTCGTGACGTCTGAGGGATTTTGGCCATTTTTTGAAAGAACGAGCACTTCTACACTTGGAACGCTCGGATAGTCGGCGTACGAAGAATTGAGCGTAACTTTTGTAAGAGGTGTCCGTTTCGGGCCCATATGTACTTTTTGGAAATGTAGCGACCCTTTTGGATTGAACTCACTACTTCATCGTGACGTATGAGGGATTTTGGCCATTTTTGGAAAGAATGAGCAGTTTTATCTTTGGAAGGCTTCGATAGTCGGCGTACGAAGAATTGAGCGTACCTTTTGCACACGGTGTCCCTTTTGGGCCCATAAGTACTTTTTGGAAATGTAGCGACCCTTTTGGATTGAACTCACCACTTCGTCGTGACCTATAAGGGATTTCGGCCATTTTTTGAAAGAACGAGCACTTCTATGTTTGGAAGGCTTGAATAGTCGGCGTACGAAGAATTGAGCGTACCTTTTGCACACGGTGTCCCTTTTGGGCCCATAAGTACTTTTTGGAAATGTAGCGACCCTTTTGGATTGAACTCACTACTTCGTCGTGACGTCTGAGGGATTTTGGCCATTTTTTGAAAGAACGAGCACTTCTACACTTGGAACGCTCGGATAGTCGGCGTACGAAGAATTGAGCGTAACTTTTGCAAGAGGTGTCCGTTTTGGGCCCATAAGTACTTTTTCGAAATGTAGCGACCATTTTGTATTGAACTCACTACTTTGTCGTGACGTCTGAGGGATTTTGGCCATTTTTCGAAAGAACGAGCACTTCTATATTTGGAACGCACAGATAGTCGGTGTACGAAGAATTGAGCGTAACTTTTGCAAGAGGAGTCCGTTTCGTGCCCATAAGTACTTTTTGAAAATGTAGCGACCCTTTTGGATTGAACTCACTACATCGTCGTGACGTATGAGGGATTTTGGCCAATTTTGGAAAGAATGAGCAGTTTTATCTTTGGAAGGCTTCGATAGTCGGTGTATGAAGAATTGAGCGTACCTTTTCCACACGGTGTCCCTTTTGGGCCCATAAGTACTTTTTGGAAATGTAGCGACCCTTTTGGATTGAACTCACCACTTCGTCGTGACCTATAAGGGATTTCGGCCATTTCTCGAAAGAACGAGCACTTCTATGTTTGAAAGGCTTGAATAGTCGGCATACGAAGAATTGAGCGTACCTTTTGCACACGGTGTCCGTTTTGGGCCCATAAGTTCTTTTTGGAAATGTAGTGACCCTTTTGGATTGAACTCACAACTTCGTCGTGACCAATGAGGGATTCCGGCCATTTTTCGAAAGAACGAGTACTTCTATATTTGGAACGCTCGGATAGTCGGCGTACGAAGAATTGAGCGTAACGTTTGCAAGAGGTGTCCGTTTCGGGCCCATAAGTACTTTTTGAAAATGTAGCGACCCTTTTGGATTGAACTCACTACTTCGTCGTGACGTATGACGGATTTTGGCCATTTTTGGAAAGAATGAGCAGTTTTATGTTTGGAAGGCCTGGATGGTCGGCATACGAAGAATCGAGCGTAACTTTTGTACACGGTGTCCTTTTTGGGCCCATAAGTACTTTTTGGAAATGTAGCGACCTTTTGGATTGAACTCACTACTTTGTCGTGACGTATGAGGGATTTTGGCCATTTTTTTGAAAGAGTGAGCAGTTTTATGATTTGGAAGGCTTGGATAGTCGGCGTACGAAGAATTGAGCGTAACTTTTGCACACGGTGTCCGTTTTGGGCCCATAAGTACTTTTTAAAAATGTAGCGACCCTTTTGGATTGAACTCACTACTTCCTCGTGATGTATGACGGATTTCGGCCATTTTTTGAAAGAAAGAGCAATTTTATGTTTGAAGGCTTGGATAGTCGGCGTACGAAGAATTGAGCGTACCTTTTGCACACGGTGTCCATTTCGGGCCCGTAAGTGCTTTTTGGAAATGTAGTGACCCTTTTGGATTGAACTCACAACTTCGTCGGGACCTGTTTGGGATTTTGGCCATTTTTCGAAAGAATGAGCAATTTTATGTTTGGAAGGCTTGGATAGTCGGCTTTCGAAGAACAACTTTTGCACACGGTGTCCGTTTTGGCCCAGTAAGTACTTTTTGGAAATGTAGCGACCCTTTTGGATTGAACTCACAACTTCGTCGTGACATATGAGGGATTTCGGCCATTTTTTGAAAGAATGAGGACTTCTATATTTGGAACGCTTGGATAGTCGGCGTACGAAGAATTGAGCGTAACTTTTGCAAGAGGTGTCCGTTTCGGGCCCATAAGTACTTTTTGGAAATGTCGCGACCCTTTTGGATTCCACTCACTACATCGTCGTGACGTATGATGAATTTCAGCCATTTTTTGAAAGAAAGAGCAATTTTATGTTTGAAGTCTTGGATAGTCGGCGTACGAAGAATTCAGCGTACCTTTTGCACATGGTGTCCGTTTTGGGCCCATAAGTACTTTTTGGAAATGTAGCGACCCTTTTCGATTGAACTCACAACTTCGTCGTGACCTGTAAGGGATTTCGGCCATTTTTTGAAAGAATGAGCAATTTTATGTTTGGAAGGCTTGGATAGTCGGCGTACGAAGAATTGAGCGTAACTTTTGCACACGGTGTCTGTTTTGGGCCCATAAGTACTTTTTGGAAATGTAGCGACCCTTTTGGATTGAACTCACTACTTCGTCGTGACATATGATGGATTTCGGCCATTTTTTGAAAGAACGAGCACTTCTATATTTGGAACACTCGAATAGTCGATGTACGAAGAATTGAGCGTACCTTTTGCACACGGTGTCCGTTTTGGGCCCATAAGTACTTTTTGGAAATGTAGCGACCGTTTTGGATTGAACTCACTACTTCGTCGTGACGTCTAAGGGTAACTTTTGCACACGGTGTCCGTTTTGGGCGCATAAGTACTTTTTGGAAATGTAGCGACCATTTTGGATTGAACTTACTACTTCGTCGTGACGTCTGGGGGATTTAGGCCATTTTTCGAAAGAACGAGCACTTCTATATTGGGAATGCTCGGATAGTCAGCGTACGAAGAATTGAGCGTAACTTTTGCACACGGTGTCCGTTTTGGGCCCATAAGTACTTTTTCGAAATGTAGCGACCCTTTTGGATTGAACTCACAACTTCGCCGTGACGTATGAGGGATTTAGGCCATTTTCGAAAGAACGAGCACTTCTATATTGGGAATGCTCGGATAGTCGGCGTACGAAGAATTGAGCGTACCTTTTGCACACGGTGTCCATTTTGGGCCCATAAGTACTTTTTGGAAATGTAGCGACCGTTTTGGATTGAATTCACTACTTCGTCGTGACGTCTGAGGGTAAGTTTTGCGCACGGTGTCCGTTTTGGGCCCATAAGTACTTTTTGGAAATGTAGCGACCGTTTTGGATTGAACTTACTACTTCGTCGTGACGTCTGGGGGATTTCGGCCATTTTTCGAAAGAACGAGCACTTCTATATTTGGAACACTCGAATAGTCGGCGTACGAAGAATTGAGCGTACCTTTTGCACACGGTGTCCATTTTGGGCCCATAAGTACTTTTTGGAAATGTAGCGACCATTTTGAATTGAACTCACTACTTCGTCGTGACGTCTGAGAGATTTCGGCCATTTTTCGATAGAACGAGCACTTCTATATTTGGAACGCTCGGATAATCGGCGTACGAAGAATTGAGCGTAACTTTTGCAACAGGTGTCCGTTTCGGGTCCATAAGTACTTTTTGGAAATGTAGCGACCCTTTTGGATTGAACTCACTACTTCGTCGTGACGTCTGAGGGATTTCGGCCATTTTTTGAAAGAAAGAGCAATTTTATGCTTGAAGGCTTATATAGTCGGCGTACGAAGAATTGAGCATCCCTTTTGTACACGGTGTCCGTTTCGGGCCCATAAGTACTTTTTGGAAATGTAGCGACCCTTTTGGACTGAACTCTCAACTTCTTCGTGACCTATAAGGGATTTCGGCCATTTTTTGAAAGAATGAGCAATTTTATGTTTGGAAAGCTTGGATAGTTGGCGTACGAAGAATTGAGCGTAACTTTTGCACACGGTGTTCGTTTTGGCCCATAAGTACTTTTTGGAAATGTAGCGACCCTTTTGGATTGAATTCACTACTTCGTCGTGACGTCTGAGGGATTTCGGCCATTTTTTGATTGAACGAGCACTTTTGTATTTGGAACGCTCGGATAGTCGGCGTACAAAGAATTGAGCGTAACTTTTGCAGGAGGTGTCCGTTTCGGGTCCATAAGTACTTTTTGGAAATGTAGCGACCCTTTTGGATTGAAATCACTACTTCGTCGTGACATCTGAGGGATTTTGGCCATTTTTTGAAAGGACGAGCACTTCTATATTTGGAACGCTCGGATAGTCGGCGTACGAAGAATTGAGCGTAACTTTTGCACACGGTGTCCGTTTTGGGCCCATAAGTACTTTTTGGAAATGTAGCGACCGTTTTGGTTTGAACTCACTACTTCGTCGTGACGTCTGAGGGATATCGGCCATTTTTTGAAAGAACGAGCACTTCTATATTTGGAACGCTCGGATAGTCGGCGTACGAAGAATTGAGCGTAACTTTTGCACACAGTGTACGTTTTGGGCCCATAAGTACTTTTTGGAAATGTAGCGACCCTTTTGGATTGAACTCACCACTTCATCGTGACGTATGACGGATTTTGACCATTTTCTGAACGAATTAGCACTTTTATTCTTGGAAGGCTTGGATAGTCGGCATATGAAGAATTGAGCGTACCTTTCACACACGGTGTCCGTTTTGGCCCATAAGTACTTTTTGGAAATGTAGCGACCATTTTGAATTGAACTCACTACTTCGTCGTGACGTCTGTGAGAATTTGGCCATTTTTCAATAGAACGAGCACTTCTATATTTGGAATGCTCGGATAGTCGGCGTACGAAGAATTGAGTGTAACTTTTGCAAGAGTTGTCCGTTTCGGGTCCATAAGTACTTTTTGGAAATGTAGCGACCCTTTTGGATTGAAATCACTACTTCGTCGTGACGTCTGAGGGATTTCGGCCATTTTTTGAAAGAAAGAGCAATTTTATGCTTGAAGGCTTATATAGTCGGCGTACGAAGAATTGAGCGTACCTTTTGCAGGAGGTGTCCGTTTCGGGCCCATAAGCACTTTTTGGAAATGTAGCGACCATTTTGGATTGAACTCACTACTTCGTCGTGACGTCTGAGGGATTTTGGCCATTTTTTGAAAGAACGAGCACTTCTATATTTGGAACGCTCGGATAGTCGGCGTACGAAGAATTGAGCGTAATTTTTGTAAGAGGTGTCCGTTTCGGGCCCATAAGTACTTTTTGGAAATGTAGCGACCCTTTTGGATTGAACTCACTACTTCATCGTGACGTATGAGGGATTTTTGCCGTTTTTGGAAAGAATGAGCAGTTTTATGTTTGGAAGGCTTGGATAGTCGGCGTACGAAGAATTGAGAGTAACTTTTGCACACGGTGTCCGTTTTGGGCCCATAACTACTTTTTGGAAATGTAGCGACCCTTTTGGATTGAACTCACTACTTCTTCGTGACGTCTGAGGGATTTCGGCCATTTTTTGAAAGAAAGAGCAATTTTATGCTTGAAGGCTTCGATAGTCGGCGTACGAAGAATTGAGCGTACCTTTTGCACACGGTGTCCGTTTTGGGCCCATAAGTACTTTTTGGAAATGTAGCGACCGTTTTGGATTGAACTTACTACTTCATCGTGACGTCTGGGGGATTTCGGCCATTTTTCGAAAGAACGAGCACTTCTATATTTGGAATGCTCGGATAGTCGGCGTACGAAGAATTGAGCGTAACTTTTGCAAGAGGTGGCCGTTTCGGGCCCATAAGTACTTTTTGGAAATGTAGCGACCATTTTGAATTGAACTCACTACTTCGTCGTGATGTCTGAGAGATTTCGGCCATTTTTCGATAGAACGAGCACTTCTATATTTGGAACGCTCGGATAGTCGGCGTACGAAGAATTGAGCGTAACTTTTGCAAGAGGTGTCCGTTTCGTGTCCATAAGTACTTTTTGGAAATGTAGCGACCCTTTTGGATTGAACTCACTACTTCATCGTGACGTATGAGGGATTTTTGCCGTTTTTGGAAAGAATGAGCAGTTTTATGTTTGGAAGGCTTGGATAGTCGGCGTACGAAGAATTGAGCGTACCTTTTGCACACGGTGTCCGTTTCGGGCCCATAAGTACTTTTTGGAATTGTAGCGACCCTTTTGGACTGAACTCTCAACTTCGTCGTGTCCTATAAGGGATTTCGGCCATTTTTTGAAAGAATGAGCAATTTTATGTTTGGAAGGCTTGGATAGTCGGCGTACGAAGAATTGAGCGTAACTTTTGCACACGGTGTCCGTTTTGGGCCCATAAGTACTTTTTGGAAATGTAGCGACCCTTTTGGATTGAACTCACAACATCGACGTGACATATGATGGATTTCGGCCATTTTTCGAAAGAACGAGCACTTCTATATTTGGAACACTTGAATAGTCAGCGTACGAAGAATTGAGCGTACCTTTTGCACACGGTGTCCGTTTTGGGCCCATAAGTACTTTTTGGAAATGTAGCGACCGTTTTGGATTGAACTTACTACTTCATCGTGACGTCTGGGGGATTTCGGCCATTTTTCGAAAGAACGAGCACTTCTATATTTGGAATGCTCGGATAGTCGGCGTACGAAGAATTGAGCGTAACTTTTGCAAGAGGTGGCCGTTTCGGGCCCATAAGTACTTTTTGGAAATGTAGCGACCATTTTGAATTGAACTCACTACTTCGTCGTGATGTCTGAGAGATTTCGGCCATTTTTCGATAGAACGAGCACTTCTATATTTGGAACGCTCGGATAGTCGGCGTACGAAGAATTGAGCGTAACTTTTGCAAGAGGTGTCCGTTTCGTGTCCATAAGTACTTTTTGGAAATGTAGCGACCCTTTTGGATTGAACTCACTACTTCATCGTGACGTCTGAGGGATTTCAGCCATTTTTTGAAAGAAAGAGCAATTTTATGCTTGAAGGCTTATATAGTCGGCGTACGAAGAATTGAGCATCCCTTTTGCACACGGTGTCCGTTTCGGGCCCATAAGTACTTTTTGGAAATGTAGCGACCCTTTTGGACTGAACTCTCAACTTCTTCGTGACCTATAAGGGATTTCGGCCATTTTTTGAAAGAATGAACAATTTTATGTTTGGAAAGCTTGGATAGTTGGCGTACGAAGAATTGAGCGTAACTTTTGCACACGGTGTCCGTTTTGGGCCCATAAGTACTTTTTGGAAATGTAGCGACCGTTTTGGTTTGAACTCACTACTTCGTCGTGACGTCTGAGGGATATCGGCCATTTTTTGAAAGAACGAGCACTTCTATATTTGGATCGCTCGGATAGTCGGCGTTCGAAGAATTGAGCGTAACTTTTGCAAGAGGTGTCCGTTTCGCGTCCATAAGTACTTTTTGGAAATGTAGCGACCCTTTTGTATTGAACTCACTACTTCGTCGTGACGTCTGAGGGATTTCGGCCATTTTTTGAAAGAAAGAGCAATTTTATGCTTGAAGGCTTATATACTCGGCGTACGAAGAATTGAACGTACCTTTTGCAGGAGGTGTCCGTTTCGGGCCCATAAGCACTTTTTGGAAATGTAGCGACCATTTTGGATTGAACTCACTACTTCGTCGTGACGTCTGAGGGATTTTGGCCATTTTTTGAAAGAACGAGCACTTCTATATTTGGAACGCTCGGATAGTCGGCGTACGAAGAATTGAGCGTAATTTTTGTAAGAGGTGTCCGTTCCGGGCCCATAAGTACTTTTTGGAAATGTAGCGACCCTTTTGGATTGAACTCACTACTTCATCGTGATGTATGAGGGATTTTTGCCGTTTTTGGAAAGAATGAGCAGTTTTATGTTTGGAAGGCTTGGATAGTCGGCGTACGAAGAATTGAGAGTAACTTTTGCACACGGTGTCCGTTTTGGGCCCATAACTACTTTTTGGAAATGTAGCGACCCTTTCGGATTGAACTCACTACTTCTTCGTGACGTCTGAGGGATTTCGGCCATTTTTTGAAAGAAAGAGCAATTTTATGCTTGAAGGCTTATATAGTCGGCGTACGAAGAATTGAGCGTACCTTTTGCACACGGTGTCCGTTTCGGGCCCATAAGTAATTTTTGGAATTGTAGCGACCCTTTTGGACTGAACTCTCAACTTCATCGTGGCCTATAAGGGATTTCGGCCATTTTTTAAAAGAATGAGCAATTTTATGTTTGGAAGGCTTGGATAGTCGGCGTACGAAGAATTGAGCGTAACTTTTGCACACGGTGTCCGTTTTGGGCCCATAAGTACTTTTTGGAAATGTAGCGACCCTTTTGGATTGAACTCACAACATCGTCGTGACATATGATGGATTTCGGCCATTTTTCGAAAGAACGAGCACTTCTATATTTGGAACACTCGAATAGTTGGCGTACGAAGAATTGAGCGTACCTTTTGCACACGGTCTCCGTTTTGGGCCCATAAGTAATTTTTGGAAATGTAGCGACCGTTTTGGATTGAACTCACTACTTCGTCGTGACGTCTGAGGGTAAGTTTTGCACACGGTGTCCGTTTTGGGCCCATAAGTTCTTTTTGGAAATGTAGCGACCGTTTTGGATTGAACTTACTACTTCGTCGTGACGTCTGGGGGATTTCGGCCATTTTTTGAAAGAATGAGCACTTGCATATTTGGAACGCTTGGATAGTCGGTGTACGAAGAAATGAGCGTAACTTTTGCTCACGGTGTCCGTTCTGGGCTCATAAGTACTTTTTGGAAATGTAGCGTCCCTTTTGGATTGAACTCACAACTTCATCGTGACCTATAAGGGATTCGGCCATTTTTCGAAAGAATGAGCAATTTTATGTTTGGAAGGCTTGGATAGTCGGCCTACGAAGAAATGAGCGTAACTTTTGCTCACGGTGTCCGTTCTGGGCTCATAAGTACTTTTTGGAAATGTAGCGTCCCTTTTGGATTGAACTCACAACTTCATCGTGACCTATAAGGGATTCGGCCATTTTTCGAAAGAATGAGCAATTTTATGTTTGGAAGGCTTGGATAGTCGGCGTATGAAGAATTGAGCGTACCTTTCACACACGGTGTCCGTTTTGGGCCCATAAGTACTTTTTGGAAATGTAGCGACCCTCTTGGATTGAACTCACAACTTCATCGTGACCTATAAGGGATTCGGCCATTTTTCGAAAGAATGAGCAATTTTATGTTTGGAAGGCTTGGATAGTCGGCGTACGAAGAAATGAGCGTAACTTTTGCTCACGGTGTCCGTTCTGGGCTCATAAGTACTTTTTGGAAATGTAGCGACCGTTTTGAATTGAACTCACCACTTCATCGTGACGTATGACGGATTTCGGCCATTTTTTGAAAGAAAGAGCAATTTTATGTTTGGAAGGCTTGGATAGTCGGCGTACGAAGAATTGAGCGTAACTTTTGCACACGGTGTCCGTTTTGGCCCCATAATTACTTTTTGGAAATGTAGCGACCCTTTTGGATTGAATTCACTACTTCGTCGTGACGTCTGAGGGATTTCAGCCATTTTTCGATTGAACGAGCACTTCTGTATTTGGAACGCACTGATAGTCGGCGTACGAAGAATTGAGCGTAACTTTTGCAGGAGGTGTCCGTTTCGGGGCCATAAGCACTTTTTGGAAATGTAGCGACCATTTTGGATTGAACTCACTACTTCATCATGACGTCTGAGGGATTTTGGCCATTTTTTGAAAGAACGAGCACTTCTATATTTGGAACGCTCGGATAGTCGGCGTACGAAGAATTGAGCGTAATTTTTGTAAGAGGTGTCCGTTTCGGGCCCATAAGTACTTTTTGGAAATGTAGCGACCCTTTTGGATTGAACTCACTACTTCATCGTGACGTATGAGGGATTTTTGCCATTTTTGGAAAGAATGAGCAGTTTTATGTTTGGAAGGCTTGTATAGTCGGCGTACGAAGAATTGAGAGTAACTTTTGCACACGGTGTCCGTTTTGGGCCCATAACTACTTTTTGGAAATGTAGCGACCATTTTGGATTGAACTCACTACTTCGTCGTGACGTCTGAGGGATATCGACCATTTTTCGAAAGAACGAGCACTTCTATACTTGGAATGCTCGGATAGTCGACGTACGAAGAATTGAGCGTAACTTTTGCACACGGTGTCCGTTTTGGGCCCATAAGTACTTTTTGGAAATGTAGCGACCCTTTTGGATTGAACTCACAACTTCGTCGTGACCTATAAGGGATTTCGGCCATTTTTCGAAAGAATGAGAAATTTTATGTTTGGAAGGCTTGGATAGTCGGCGTACGAAGAATTGAGTGTAACTTTTACTCACGGTGTCCGTTTTGGGCTCATAAGTACTTTTTGAAAATGTAGCGACCGTTTTGGATTGAACTCACCTCTTCGTCGGACGTATGACGGATTTTGGCCATTTTTTGAAAGAAAGAGCAATTTTATACTTGAAGGCTTATATAGTCGGCGTACGAAGAATTGAGCATACCTTTTGCACACGATGTCCGTTTCGGGCCCATAAGTACTTTTTGGAAATGTAGCGACCCTTTTGGATTGAACTCTCAACTTCGTCGTGACCTATAAGGGATTTCGGCCATTTTTTGAAAGAATGCGCAATTTTATGTTTGGAAGGCTTGGATAGTCGGCGTACGAAGAATTGAGCGTAACTTTTGCACACGGTGTCCGTTTTGGCCCCATAAGTACTTTTTGGAAATGTAGCGACCCTTTTGGATTGAATTCACTACTTCGTCGTGACGTTTGAGGGATTTCGGCCATTTTTCGATTGAACGAGCACTTCTATATTTGGAACGCTCGGATAGTCGGCGTACGAAGAATTGAGCGTAACTTTTGCACACGGTGTTCGTTTTGGGCTCATAAGTACTTTTTGGAAATGTAGCGACCCCTTTGGATTGAACTCACCACTTCATCGTGACGTATGATGGCTTTTGGCCATTTTCTGAAAGAATTAGCACTTTTATACTTGGAAGGCTTTTATAGTCCGCGTACGAAGAATTGAGCGTACCTTTCGCACACGGTGTCCATTTTGGGCCCATAAGTACTTTTTAGAAATGAAGCGACCCTTTCGGATTGAACTCACAACTTCGTCGTGACCTATAAGGGATTTAGGCCATTTTTTCAAAAGAATGAACAATTTTATGTTTGGAAGGCTTGGATAGTCGGCGTACGAATAATTGAGCGTAACTTTTGCTCACGGTGTCCGTTTTGGGCTCATAAGTACTTTTTGGAAATGTAGCGGCCATTTTGGATTGAACTCACCACTTCGTCGCGACATATGACGGATTTCGGCCATTTTTTGAAAGAAAGAGCAATTTTATGCTTGAAGGCTTATATAGTCGGCGTACGAAGAATTGAGCGTACCGTTTGCACACGGTGTCTGTTTCGGGCCCATAAGTACTTTTTGGAAATGTAGCGACCCTTTTGGATTGAACTCTCAACTTCGTCGTGACCTATAAGGGATTTCGGCCATTTTTTGAAAGAATGAGCAATTTTATGTTTGGAAGGCTTGGATAGTCGGCGTACGAAGAATTGAGCGTAACTTTTGCACACGGTATCCGTTTTGGCCCCATTAGTACTTTTTGGAAATGTAGCGACCCTTTTGGATTGAATTCACTACTTCATCGTGACGTCTGAGGGATTTTGGCCATTTTTTGATTGAATGAGCACTTCTATATTTGGAATGCTCGGATAGTCGGCGTACGAAGAATTGAGCGTAACTTTTGCAGGAGGTGTCCGTTTCGGGCCCATAAGTACTTTTTGGAAATGTAGCGACCATTTTGGATTGAACTCACTGCTTCGTCGTGACGTCTGAGGGATTTTGGCTATTTTTTGAAAGAACGAGCACTTCTATATTTGGAACGCTCGGATAGTCGACGTACGAAGAATTGAGCGTAATTTTTATGCAAGAGGTGTCCGTTTCGGGCCCATAAGTACTTTTTGGAAATGTAGCGACCCTTTTGGATTGAACTCGCTACTTTATCGCGATGTATGAGGGATTTTTGCCATTTTTGGAAAGAATGAGCAGTTTTATGTTTGGAAGGCTTGTATAGTCGGCGTATGAAGAATTGAGAGTAACTTTTGCACACGGTGTCCGTTTTGGGCCCATAACTACTTTTTGGAAATGTAGGGACCGTTTTGGATCGAACTACTACTTCGTCGTGACGTCTGAGGGATATCGGCCATTTTTCGAAAGAATGAGAACTTCTATATTTGGAACGCTCGGATAGTCGGCGTACGAAGAATTGAGCGTAACTTTTGCACACGGTGTTCGTTTTGGGCCCATAAGTACTTTTTGGAAATGTAGCGCCCCTTTTGGATTGATCTCACGACTTCGTCGTGACCTATAAGGGATTTCGGCCATTTTTTGAAAGAATGAGCAGTTTTATGTTTGGAAGGCTTGTATAGTCGGCGTATGAAGAATTGAGAGTATCTTTTGCACACGGTGTCCGTTTTGGGCCCATAAGTACTTTTTGGAAATGTAGCGACCCTTTTGGATTGAACTCACGACTTCGTCGTGACCTATAAGGGATTTCGGCCATTTTTTGAAAGAATGAGCAGTTTTATGTTTGGAAGGCTTGGATAGTCGCGTACGAAGAGTTGAGCGTAACTTTTGCTCGTGGTGTCCGTTTTGGGCTCATAAGTACTTTTTGAAAATGTAGCGACCGTTTTGGATTGAACTCACCACTTCGTCGTGACGTATGACTAATTTCGGCCATTTTTTGAAAGAAAGAGCAATTTTATGCTTGAAGGCTTACATAGTCGGCGTACGAAGAATTGAGCGTACTTTTTGCACACGGTGTCCGTTTCGGGCCCATAAGTACTTTTTGGAAATGTAGCGACCCTTTTGGATTTAACTCTCAACTTCGTCGTGACCTATAAGGGATTTCGGCCATTTTTTGAAAGAATGAGCAATTTTATGGTTGGAAGGCTTGGATAGTCGGCGTACGAAGAATTGAGCGTAACTTTTGCACACGGTGTCCGTTTTGGCCCCGTTAGTACTTTTTGGAAATGTAGCGACCCTTTTGGATTGAATTCACTGCTTCGTCGTGATGTCTGAGGGATTTTGGCCATTTTTTTGATTGAACTAGCACTTCTATATTTGGAACGCTCGGATAGTCGGCGTACGAAGAATTGAGCGTAACTTTTGCGGGAGGTGTCCGTTTCGGGCCCATAAGTACTTTTTGGAAATGTAGCGACCATTTTGGATTGAACTCACTACTTCATCGTGACGTCTGAGGGATTTTGGCCATTTTTTGAAAGAACGAGCACTTCTATATTTGAAACGCTCGGATAGTCGACGTACGAAGAATTGAGCGTAATTTTTTTGCAAGAGGTGTCCATTTCGGGCCCATAAGTACTTTTTGGAAATGTAGCGACCCTTTTGGATTGAACTCACTACTTCATCGTGACGTATGAGGGATTTTTGCCATTTTTGGAAAGAATGAGCAGTTTTATGTTTGGAAGGCTTGTATAGTCGGCGTACGAAGAATTGAGGGTAACTTTTGCACACGGTGTCCGTTTTGGGTCCATAACTACTTTTTGGAAATGTAGGGACCGTTTTGGATTGAACTCACTACTTCATCGTGACGTCTGAGGGATATCGACCATTTTTCGAAAGAACGAGCACTTCTATATTTGGAACGCTCGGATAGTCGGCGTACGAAGAATTGAGCGTAACTTTTGCACACGGTGTTCGTTTTGGGCCCATAAGTACTTTTTGGAAATGTAGCGACCCTTTTGGATTGAACTCACCACTTCATCGTGACGTATGATGGATTTTGGCCATTTTCTGAAAGAATTAGCACTTTTATACTTGGAAGGCTTGGATAGTCGGCGTACGAAGAATTGAGCGTAACTTTTGCAAGAGGTGTACGTTTTGGGCCCATAAGTACTCTTTGGAAATGTAGCGACCCTTTTGGATTGAACTCACAACTTCGTCGTGACCTATAAGGGATTTCGGTAATTTTTCGAAAGAATATGCAATTTTATGTTTGGAAGGCTTGGATAGTCGCGTACGAAGAATTGAGCGTAACTTTTGCTCGTGGTGTCCGTTTGGGGCTCACAAGTACTTTTTGGAAATGTGGCGACCGTTTTGGATTGAACTCACCACTTCGTCGTGACGTATGACGAATTTCGGCCATTTTTTGTAAGAAAGAGCAATTTTATGCTTGAAGGCTTATATAGTCGGCGTACGAAGAATTGAGCGAACTTTTTGCACACGGTGTCCGTTTCGGGCCCATAAGTACTTTTTGGGAATATAGCGACCCTTTTGGATTGAACTCTCAACTTCGTCGTGACCTATAAGGGATTTTGGCCCTTTTTTAAAAGAATGAGCAATTTTATGTTTGGAAGGCTTGGATAGTCGGCGTACGAAGAATTGAGCGTAACTTTTGCACAAGGTGTCCATTTTGGCCCCATAAGTACATTTTGGAAATGTAGCGACCCTTTTGGATTGAATTCACTACTTCATCGTGACGTCTGAGGGATTTCGGCCATTTTTCGATTGAACGAGCACTTCTACATTTGGAACGCTCGGATAGTCAGCGTACGAAGAATTGAGCGTAACTTTTGCAGGAGGTGTCCGTTTCGGGCCCATCAGTACTTTTTGGAAATGTAGCGACCATTCTGGATTGAACTCACTACTTCGTCGTGACGTCTGAGGGATTTTGGCCATTTTTTGAAAGAACGAGCACTTCTATATTTGGAACGCTCGGATAGTCGGCGTACGAAGAATTGAGCGTAACTTTTGCAGGAGGTGTCCATTTCGGGCCCATCAGTACTTTTTGGAAATGTAGCGACCATTCTGGATTGAACTCACTACTTCGTCGTGATGTCTGAGGGATTTCGGCCATTTTTCGAATGAACGAGCACTTCTATATTTGGAACGCTCGGATAGTCGGCGTACGAAGAATTGAGCGTACCTTTCGCACACGGTGTCCGTTTTGGGCCTATAAGTACTTTTTGGAAATGTAGCGACCCTTTTGGATTGAACTCACAACTTCGTCGTAACCTATAAGGGATTTCGGCCGTTTTTAGAAAGAATGAGCATTTTTATGTTTGGAAGGCTTGGATAGTCTCGTACGAAGAATTGAGCGTAACTTTTGCTCGTGGTGTCCGTTTTGGGCTCATAACTACTTTTTGGAAATGTAGGGACCGTTTTGGATTGAACTCACCACTTCATCGTGACGTATGACGAATTTCGACCATTTTTTGAAAGAAAGAGCAATTTTATGCTTGAAGGCTTATATAGTCGGCGTACGAAGAATTGAGCGTACTTTTTGCACACGGTGTCCGTTTCGGGCCCATAAGTACTTTTTGGAAATGTAGCGACCCTTTTGAATTGAAGTCACAACTTCGTCGGGACCTATGAGGGATTTCAGCCATTTTTCGAAAGAACTAGCACTTCTATATTTGGATCGATCGGATAGTCGGCGTACGAAGAAT
>NW_019255792.1:0-1149 GCF_002742605.1 Olea europaea var. sylvestris | reverse complement strand
GGTGCGCCATCACGTCATTACCAAATTGTCACATAAGAATGCGTCTTTCATTACCCATTAAGCTTTGGAAACGTCTTCGATTGCTTACCATGCTTTTGAAAAATGTCTTCGATTGGTTACTATATTTTGAGTGTTTGAATTTTGGTTACTAAACATATGGAAATGATGTTGACCTATTTGTTCGCAAAAAATTATATATGACAAGTACACTTGTTGCATACAAGTAATAAAGTGAACAAACAATTTTGGATTGTCGATTCCATGAAACAATGTAATGTAAAATAAATTTGGATTTTACAAATAACGAAAATAACTTAAAATTCTACAAAAATAAAGAAAATATCACGAACATAAGATCTTTCCTCAATTTTATTATTAAATTTTTTTGTTATTTTTGTAGAATTTTAAGGTATTTTCATTATTTGAAAAAATTATATATGTTGATGGAGTGTCACTTGTACATTTTGTTAGTCATGTCACCGATTCCGTCAGAGATTTGAAACCGGTGTGTTTCCATTAAATAATGTCCAATGTTTAAATAAGTTAGTTGCCAAAACTCAAAATTTTAAATTCAATGAGCAATTGGGATGCAGCCTTAAGTTTGTGATTATTGGGACAATTAACTCAAAAAATAGTGAATCTTACCGATGGAGAAGTAATTAAAAATTTAAGAATATTGAATACATTAATTAACAAATGAAGAAATGGCAAAACTTTACTAAGAAAAAAAGAAAGAAAGAAGAATGAGATTGATGAAATGACTGGCTGTAACTGAACACTTCAAATGCAATTCAGGCAAAAATTGGAGAAGATTCACCACTAACTAGCTATGGATGACCAGCCAGTGGCGTGGGTTATTCATGAACGGCGATCAGTGTGGGCAATTTGGCTGGAAATAGCTTCGACATTGAGAAAGAATGAGAGATAAGGTTTGAGCTTCTACTTCGAGTAGCTTCTATTGTTTTCTAATTTTTTTAATTTTTGATTTTTGTTTTTTAAGTAGATGGGTCAGGTCAATTTTTGATGGGCAGACCCATTACTTAACCCGGATGATATGCTAAACCCAAAAACTAAAGCAAAACCCAACCCAAACAAATCTGGCTAGTTTAGTTCGGTTCCATTTGATCGATTTGATTAGGTTGGTTTGGT
>NW_019255791.1:0-1149 GCF_002742605.1 Olea europaea var. sylvestris | reverse complement strand
CCCTAAGCATTTCACTTACATGTTGAAGCAAGAAAGCCCCTGAAAATTCTTTATTTCTTCCAGAATTCTGCAGGGAGTTTTGGTAGCTCAATCCATACAAGCACAATCATTGCAGGAGACTCATCTATAAATCCATCCCTGAGAAAATGCCAACAAAATGCTTCCCAGAGGTAACGAAAAAGATCTAGTTTACAGTATCATAGAATTACTGTTATTCATCAAATCATATCTGTACGTATCATTTGGTGGTCTTATGAACTGAAGTTAATAAAACTCAGTTAACTATCAATATACACATTTAGATCTTCCATTGTATCTCATATCAATGACAACCTAAAACCAATTTTTTTAAGAGAACGTAATTACTCAAAGAATCCCCTTTATTATCCATATGAAAATTGGAATTTTCGAGAGAATGAACTTATATTGTCCCAACTTCCTATTCAATCTTCCTTCCCATCACAATTTCTGCAACGCGCCAACTGTCAACAAACTTTTGTGGGAACTGGCAATACATTAAATATATTGTGCTCAAATATGATGAAGAGAATTAGAATACCCAGAAGGTTGATCAAGCTCTTCAGTTGTGCTTTGCCGGTCCTCAATGGCGTACTTATGAAACCCAATGTCAAATAACCCTTGCCTAGTGGTAGGGAAAGTCCAGCAAAAGATCATATCTACGTACATCATATGGTGGCCATAAGAATTGAAGTTATTGGAACTCAGTTAACTACCAATAAACAAATTTCAATCTCTCAGTAAATACCTCATCAATGAAAGCTTAAAATAAAAAATTTGAGTAGAATACAATAACTCGAAGATTTCCCATTAATATCTCCAAGAAAAATGAATTTCAAAGAAAATAAACTTAAAACTTTGCCAAAACAAGAAAATTAAAAAACGTGAGCTAGTGGCCTACCTGTTGCTATCTCCATAAAGAAACGATTTCTTCTAATGTGTTTGGTACTTCTAATGCAATTTGGCTAATACAATTTGTGTAGAGAAAACATTAATAGGTACACAACAGAATTGATCAGGTCACTTTATCAAAGTTTTAACTCCACTCTATGAATGTATTCATTACATGAAATTTTAAATGGATTTCAATGTACTAGATATATATATTGCAATACTATATCACTAACTTAT
>NW_019255790.1:0-1150 GCF_002742605.1 Olea europaea var. sylvestris | reverse complement strand
CGAACCAAACCACAAATTATGGTTTGGTTTGGTTTGAAAAAATTTCAAACCAAATAAAATGGTTTAAGTTTAAAATATAGCACAAACCACCCTCAACTTAATCACGTTCACCCCTACTTCATACTGAAAAATTATCAAAAGAGTGTAGGAAACTACTTATCGATTGAAAATAAACAAAAAGAGTAAAAAACCATTTGTCATTTTTATAAACTAACTATATAAAAAATCAATTCACCAAATTGCTAATATAGTTTCTGATGTTTTTTGTAACAAAATCCCAAAATTGAATAAGCCACACCAAACCTCTCACTTTCCAAAATCCTCCAAAAGGAAGAAGCCACCCCTTGAACCCATTCCACCACCACCTTCCCAGCCATTCCAAAACTGGCAACTTCAATGTCGACATCAGTAAGTTTTGTTTTCAATTTCTGAATTAAGTCGTGGTTTTTTTATAAATCGATTTTATTTTGGGTAGTCAACCCTTGCTGACGATCATCCAATTTCTTGAGGCTTGTCTTGAAAAGGACAATGACATTATTAATCTCTTCATTGCATCTGCTACCATTGTCATTGTGTTGGCTTTGAGCAATAAATACCATTTTTTTCAAACAATGATGAACTTCTTAGCAAAACTTTATTGGAGACATCAAAAATCATGCGACCAAAATCCATAATTTAGTTTGTCAAATGGCTTGTGCCTATTTTTATTTTGTTTTCTTATATTCTAATTAGTATGGTTTTGATATAAAGAATATTAGGTTTCATCATTGAACATATTGAATTCAATAAAGTTATCTTTGAAGTTCACTATATTTTTTAATGGATTTTCATATTTGATTTGCATTAGTTATTGAAATTGAATAAACATTTATTTGCCATTAGTAAATATTCACCAAAAACTTTTAGAGAAGAAAAAATTATAGTGACTTGACTAATTTACCCTTTTCAAATAATATGAGTGAATTTCATGCTTTTATTTCACGATGAAATTAATGGAAGGTGATGAAAACGATCAATTCATGTCACACCCCTTTTATATAGATAACCATACATTAACGTGTATAAAATGAACTTGATGACTTGACCTAAACACAGGATTTCACGTGTATATATATATATATATATATATATATATATATTTTTTTTTTTT
>NW_019255789.1:0-1150 GCF_002742605.1 Olea europaea var. sylvestris | reverse complement strand
GAATCTATAGTTCAATTTTCATGTGTTGATTTATAATGCTATGGATTAATTGACCACCTATTTAATGATTTGTGAGTTCATAATAAATCTGGGGTAAGTTATATACTTTGACCACGTAATAAAATTCAGTTTGGAGTTATCACAGATGTTTCATGGACTCTAAATACTTGAATGCATTTGATTAAAACTTACTATTATTCACATAGAGATGTGATGATTGACTTCGTTAAATGAAATAAATTTGAACTCTGGAGAGATAAATTGAGTATTTATAAAAAGTTTGATCAAATACGACAACAAGTAATGAATCTTGGTTTGCGAATTAAAGTCGATCACTAGATAAAATTGCAAGTCCTACCATTCATATTCATACTTTAAAAAGCTCTATTTTGATTTGATTGTGTGCTTATACATAAAATTAGTATAAATGAATCATTTAAATAATTAAATGCAAACTATATTTTGCTTTTCGTCATTTAGGAGTTGAAAATAGTAAATTTGAAACTCAATGATACAAACTCATATATTCACTATATTATTTGTTATAATATCGTACATTTTGCTATACACAAAATGCGCAACATAGGTTAACAGTGGTGGCAGGGATCCTAGCACCTTGCTTGAATTGATTAAAACCAAGAATTTGTCGCTCACTTTTAATTGTTTATAGATTGTTAGATACTGTTTAAAATAAAACCACAACAATTAATGATTTTCTTGAATTAAATCTAGCAGTTAATTAAAATAGAGTACATAGATAATTAATACTCATGGAAACGATAGTTTACTCAATATTATTCATCAAGATCGGTTCAATTGTAGAATAAAACTTTGAACTTATTATAATTACAATTATATTTAATCTTTAGAGTTGAATCGATCATCACATTTTCCATATACTTGGTGGCTGAGATGGCGAGACGAAGAACATGACACGAGATCTTTAAAAAAATATATTTTCTCAGAATAGATACGTGGGATCAAAATACGTTGAAAGTTAACGAAGTTAAAGGGTCACACAAAGACTTGTCTATATTCTGAGCCCCCGTTTGGTCCCTATTCTATCCAAATTTTAATAGTTAGAATAGTGTTTTTTTGAAAAATGTGTGGTTGAAAAAGAATTAAAAGTTTTTTGTTCGCGTGTAATATT
>NW_019255788.1:0-1150 GCF_002742605.1 Olea europaea var. sylvestris | reverse complement strand
AAAATTAGATCGGACGCAGACAATGGAAATTGGGATTCCCAATCCCAAAATTTCTAGCTGATCATTCATTCTGGGTGTGAAAGAGAGAAGGAAAAAATGATATCGTAAAAGAATTGAATATGTATACAAACATATGAAAGAAACCACACAATTTATTGTTTAATGTAAAAACAAAGCCTTGATTTACAGAAGTCACCATAGTGGAACAATCCTTGCGCTTGCAGGAACCAAAAAAATGCAACAAAAAAGCTCAATTGTCTCATCCTTTGAAAGGATAATCCAAATGCATTACATATAATTAAGCCTCGAAACCATTATTTGGAAAACTATGGCTCATTTGCAGAAATAACTTACGACTATGCATAACGTACACAAACACGTTGCTAGATTTGGTTCTTCCCTGCTTATCACGAAGCTCATTGCACAATGTACAAACCACCTAATTGTTGGATTGTGCGTTCGTATATTATCTTTTGCTTTGATAAAATAATAAATTATAGTAAATAAATTGTGATGTTATTTTTTTATTTCATTATTGAGGAAGCGAATTAAAATTTCAATGATCACTTGTGATAATATAAGTTGGGTACTTAGTTGAGAAGTGCAATATGACACAACTTATATTTTGATCGTAGATAATTTATTCATAGCCAATGTATAAATGTTGTCACATTATACTGGAAGGTTATAGTATTGACCCATTCAATATTTGAATTTGCGATTTGTCCTTATCGCAAAAATAGTTAAACGTGACACTTGTATATTTGGAGTGTATAGAACAGACAACGTGTTAAGTTTAACTCACTTGATCGCTGTGTATTTCTTCTAAATCCCTTGATAGGATTATGTATACTTTTTTGTGATTTTATTAGTTCTTTGATTCCTCAATGGATGAGATCAATTAAATTGGTCAAATATTTTGGTGAGTTGGGAGTTTGAGAATGAGTGAAGTAAAGAGCATGAATTCGTGTCAAGAATCGTTGTCCTGAAAAATGGGTAGCGTAACTATTTGAGTATTTTCTGTTGAATGGTTAAAATCTGAGCTCAGTATTTAACAATGGGTAAATTTTGACATATGTGATTAGTTCACAAGACTGTTGAAAAAAATGGTACTTAAGTTAGTGAATATATTCAAAGGGTAAAACGGTTA
>NW_019255787.1:0-1150 GCF_002742605.1 Olea europaea var. sylvestris | reverse complement strand
GTTTCTTTAGGTGGTCTGTACTAAAATCATCATAAGCAAACTTGCCAATGAGAAGGTTATGGCTTTATCGAGTTTGTTAGTCATGCTGCTGCATAAAGAAATGTGTTTATAATGACATATAAAGATTTGCAATTTGTTGTGCCACGGACTCTTTGTATCATGCAGGTTTACTTAAATTTCATTATCAAGATATGGTTTATTTCCTGCCGAATTGAGAGGTTTTTCATGGTCATGATATCAATTTCTTCATTTTCAAACCATATTTTTATGAAAACAACCATTTCAACTTTCTTTGAAGGTTTGAAGTGCTTACAATTCTTTTTGGACCCCTTGAGAGTATCAAAATATGAGATGCACTATATTATTTCAACACGTTAACATTACCTTAAAAATAATACAACCCGTGCATTTGCATTTTTCCCTCATAGATCACTGTACATTCCTCATGAAACCATGTGTGGACCATATTGAGAGGTATATTCTCAATCTGACGTCTGTGTTTTATTAGGTTCTTACTCATATATAGGAAGCACTTCATTTGTTACATCAGAATATCAGATCTCAAGTTTTAACATAGGTTCGTAGTTTGTTGGTTTTTGGTGTAGAATTCTGAATAATCCTGGGAGTTATCTAGAGTGCTTCACAATGTTTAATTCATGATAATCAAGCAAAGAGATTATATGTAGATTATCCCCGTTCATTTTCATGGTAGATTTTTGGTATTTAAATAAGGATGACACCAACGGAAGCTTCCTGTACTCAATTTTCACTTTATTTGTTCATTTCTCTTTTAAAATTTGATCTGTATGTTTTTTCTCATCAATTTATGTAGGATTTCGCAATAAAAGAACAAATTTTCCCGCAAAAGAGGGTACACTCTGAGTTTTCCCTTTCATTATGCACTTACTATTTATTATTCTGTGTATATATAGACTTCAAATTGTTTTATGTTTGATTAACTTTTGATTAACTGTTACAAGCTAAGAGTGAACAAAGATTGAACCTTAGACTATAGTTAACAGTTGGCTCATTTCTTAGGTTTGTTGTTTATTTATTTGATTCTGTGTGTATTTGATTATGGATTCCTATTATGGTAACTATAATAAATTCATAGATGAAAAATGAGAAAGCTGTATAAAAATTCATCTTT
>NW_019255786.1:251-1150 GCF_002742605.1 Olea europaea var. sylvestris | reverse complement strand
GCGCGATTTTTGTTTCCGATCAGTCTGTCAAATTTTAGCCCATTCCGACACCGCCGCAAAAATTGACTAAATTGCCCCCGACGAGATTTTTGTTTCCGATCAGTCTGTCAAACTTTAACCCAATTCTACACCATCGCGAAAAACGACGAAATTGCCCCAGGCGCGATTTTTGTTTCCGATAAGTTTGTAAAATTTTAGCCCATTCCGACTCCATCGTGAAAAATGACGAAATTGCCCTCGGCGCGACTTTTGTTTCCGATAAGTTTGTAAAATTTTAGCCCATTCCGACTCCGTCGCGATAAATGACGAAATTGCCCCGGCGCGATTTTTGTTTCCGATCAGTCTGCCAAATTTTAGCTCATTCCGACACCGTCGGGAAAAATGACGAAATTTACCCCGGCGCGATTTTTGTTTCCGATCAGTCTGTCGAATTTTAGCCCATTCCGACACCGTCGCTTGACCTCGTCGCGATTTTTGTTTCCGATCAGTCTGTCGAATTTTAGCTCATTCCGACACCGTCGCGAAAAATGACGAAATTGGCCCCGTCGCGATTTTTGTTTCCGATCAGTCTGTCAAATTTTAGCTCAATCCGACACCGTCGCGAAAAATGACGAAATTGACCCCGGGGCGATTTTTGTTTCCGATAAGTCTGCAAAATTTTAGCCCATTCCGACTCCGTCGCGGAAAATGTCGAAATTGCCCCTAGCGCGATTTTTGTTTCCGATCAGTCTGTCAAATTTTAGCCCATTCCGACTCCGTCGCTAAAAATGACGAAATTGCCCTCGGCGCGACTTTTGTTTCCGATCATTCGGTCAAATTTTAGCCCATTCCGACACCGTCGAGAAAAATGACGAAATTGCCCCCGGCGCGATTTTTATTTCAGATCAAACTGCCAAATT
>NW_019255786.1:0-203 GCF_002742605.1 Olea europaea var. sylvestris | reverse complement strand
TTCCGACGCCGTCGCGAAAAATGACGAAATTGCCCCGGCGCGATTTTTGTTTCCGATCAGTTTGTCAAATTTTAGCCCATTCCGACTCCGTCGCGAAAAATGACTAAATTGCCCCCGTCGCGACTTTTGTTTCCGATCAGTCTGTCAAATTTTAGCCCATTCCGACTTCGTCGAGAAAAACGACGAAATTGCTCCCGGCGCGA
>NW_019255785.1:0-1150 GCF_002742605.1 Olea europaea var. sylvestris | reverse complement strand
CATTTCGATACCGTCGCGAAAAATGACGAAATTGCCCCCGGCGCGATTTTTGTTTCCGATCAACCGTCAAATTTAGCCCATTCCGATACAGTCGCGAAAAATGACAAAATTGCCCCCGGCGTGATTTTTGTTCCCGATCAACCTGTCAAATTTTAGCCCATTTCGACACTGTCGCGAAAAATGACGAAATTGCCCCCAGCACAATTTTTGTTTTCGATCAACCTGTCAAATTTGAGCCCATTCCGACACCGTCGTGAAAAATGATGAAATTGCCCTTGACGCAGTTTTTGTTTCCGATTAACCCGTCAAATTTGAGCCTATTCCGACACCGTCGCGAAAAATGACAAATCGCCCCTGGCGCAGTTTTTGTTTCCGATCAACCTGTCAAATTTGAGCCCATTCCGACACCGTCGCGAAAATGAAGAAATTTCCCCCGGCGCAATTTTTGTTTCCCATCAACCTGCAGAATTTTAGTCCATTCCGACACCGTCGCGAAAAATGACGAAATTGCCCCCGGCGCGATTTTTGTTTCCGATCAGTCCGTCAAATTTGAGCCTATTCCGACACCGTCGCGAAAAATGACGAAATTGCCCCCGGCGCGATTTTTGTTTCCGATCAGTCCGTCAAATTTGAGCCTATTCCGACACCGTCGCGAAAAATGACGAAATTGCCCCCGTCGCGATTTTTGTTTCCAGTCAACCCCTAAAATTTCAACCCATTCCGACACCATCACGAAAAATGACGAAATTGCCCCTGGCGCGATTTTTGTTTCCGATCAACCTGTCAAATTTTAGCCCATTCCGACACCGTCGCGAAAAATGAAGAAATTTCCCCCGGCGCAATTTTTCCCATCAACCTGCAGAATTTTCGCCCATTCCGACACCGTCGTGAAAAATGACGAAATTGCCCCTGGAGCGATTTTTGTTTCCGATCAACCTATCAAATTTCTGCCCATTCCGACACCGTCGCGAAAAATGAAGAAATTTCCCCTGGCACAATTTTCGTTTCCCATCAACCTGCAGAATTTTAGCTCATTCCGACACCGTTGCGAAAATTTACGAAATTGCCCCTGGCGCAGTTTTCGTTTCCGATCAACCTGTCAAATTTTAGCCCATTCCGACACCGTCGCGAAAAATGACGAAATTACCCC
>NW_019255784.1:0-1150 GCF_002742605.1 Olea europaea var. sylvestris | reverse complement strand
AAAAAAAAAAATTATAACTAAAAATTACTTTAACCATAAACCATATCCAAAATAACAGTGTACGTGTCCAATATGAAAAGTAAAAATACAAACTCCCACTGAAACTAGACATTATCAATAGATATTACACACATATGAGCACTGTGCTTATGAAAGACCCTGAGTATCAATCCCTTAGGGAGCGGATTCGCAACTATGGAGTTTGTCCCGATATGCTCTATTGACACCTGTCAACTTTGAACTCTTTCTTTAACAGTCAAGAGCTTAATCTCTATATGTTTCAACTTCATCGAGCTCCTATTGTTATTCATATACATCACTGGTAATTTACGATTTTTCTATACTGTCCACAATGTGCAGCCTAATGACAAATTTTTGTAGCCATATTCCATAGTTTGATACCTCATAACACGCAAAAAACTCCGCTGACATGGTAGTAGTTATGAGTGTCTACTTAGCACTCTTTCAAGAAATAGGACCTCCAGCAAAAAGGTAGATATAGCCTGAAATGGATCTCTTACTATCTTGGCATCCTGCGAAATCGAAATCAGAATAACTGATGATTTCCAACTGATTAGATCTCCTGTATGTGAGCATGTAGTCTTTTGTTCTCTATAAATACTGCTAATTCATTTAGCTGCTTTCCAATGATCCAATCCCGAGTATATCCGGACGCGTACAAATCTGAGCATATGTCAGACTCCCTATAGCTAAGAAATAAGGAATCTTCTACATTTCTTTAATTTCTAAGTCATTTTTGGGACACTGACTTAAATTGAACTTGTTTCCTTTAGCCACAGGGGTGTCACCTATTTTATAATCTTGTATGTAATATCTTTGAAGTACCTTTTTGATATAACTTTTTTGTGATAATCCAAGAATACCTTGAGAACGATCTCAGTGTATTTGAATTTCTAATACAAAAGAGGCATCACCAAGATCATTCATCTTAAAATTCTTGGCTAGAAATCTCTTGATTTCTTGCAATAAGAACTTATCGTTGCCTACAAGCAATATGTCATTGACATATAAAACATGAAAAATATACTTACTCCCAATGAAGTTGTGGTATATGCAGTCATCAACCAAATTCATCTCAAAACCAAATGAGACGATCACTTGATGAAACTTGTAATACCATTGGCGAGAT
>NW_019255783.1:0-1150 GCF_002742605.1 Olea europaea var. sylvestris | reverse complement strand
TTACTTTTCATTGATTCGATTCGAATCGAATTAGACTAGCATTTCGCCAAAAATGAACAAACCCGAAGTGATCATGAAATCAAGAGCCACTTTTCATTGGCTCGATTCCAATCGAATTAGACGAGCAATTCCCCAAAAACGAACAAACCCGAAGTTATCATGAAATCGAAAACTACTCTTCATTGGCTCGATTCCAATCGAATTAGACTAGTATTACGCCAAAAATGAACAAACACGAAGTTATCCTGAAATCAAAAACCACTTTTCATTGGCTCGATTCCAACTGAATTAGACTAGCAATTCGCAGTAAACAAACAATCCCGAAGTCATCATAAAATCAAAAACCACTTTTCATTAGCTCGATTGCAATAGAATTGGACTAGCAATTCATCGAAAATGATCAAACCCGAAGTATTCATGAAATCAAAAACCACTTTTCATTGGCTCGATTCAAATCGAATTAGACTAGCATTTCGCCAAAAATGAACAAACACGAAGTTATCAAGAAATCAAAAACTACTTTTCGTTGATTCGATTCGAATCGAATTAGACTAGCATTACGCCAAAAATGAACAGACACGAAGTTATCATGAATTCAAAAACTACCTTTCATTGATTCGATTCGAATCGAATTAGACTAGCATTTCGCCAAAAACGAACAAGCCCGAAGTCATCATGAAATCAAAAACCACTTTTCATTGGCTCGATTCCAATCGAATTAGATGAGCAATTTGCCAAAAACGAACAAACCCGAAGGTTTCATGAAATCAAAAACCAATTTTAATTGACTCGAATCCAATCGAAATAGATTGGCAATTCGCCGAAAATGATCAAACCCGAAGTTATCATGAATTAAAAAACCACTTTTCATTGGCTGGATTCCAATCGAATTAGACTAGCAATTAGCCGAAAATGAACAAACCCGAAGTTATCATGAAATCAAAAACCACTTTTCATTGGCTCGATTCAATTCGAATTAGACTAGCATATCGCCAAAAATGAACAAACACGAAGTTATCAAGAAATCAAAAACTACTTTTCATTGATTCGATTCAAATCGAATTAGGCTAGCATTACGCCAAAAATGAACAGACACGAAGTTATCATGAAATCAAAAACTACCTTTCATTGATTCGATTCGAATCGAATT